>NC_079166.1:84531852-84796852 GCF_947568905.1 Ostrea edulis | reverse complement strand
TAAAATTTGAATCCCACTAATATAAGTACACGTGCTAGTGTTCTATCTTTCTAACAGCCAATTGTGAAAAGGTTTTTTCCTCTGATGAATGTGATATCACAATACTTTGAAAGAAAATTCGTTTTAATTCTAATTCCTCCTTTTCCTTTTAAATTATTTATTTTTGATGAAATTGAAGATATATTCGCCCATTTCAACTATAGAGATGATGTCCTTTCTTTTGACCATGTTAAACCTAAATGGACATAAAACATGATTAGGGTATTTAAATGATATTTATAGAACTATGGAAATGTAGGGCAGTACAGAGATTAAAACATCTTAGCAGTGCTTATTTAACTTCTTTTTTTCAAATGGAGTTAGGTTCCATTTCACCCAAGCTTCCAATAGTTATCAAAGGCATGTGTTTGGAGTCTGTAATTAAAGATTATTTTTTGTGAATGTAATTTCCCAAAGTGTGCAACGATTCTTATCCCATTTAATTCCCAAATCCTAAAACTTCTGTATATTCCACCTTCCTCCTAAACTAAAAGACAGATTGATTTAGTTAAATTTAAGACCCTTTTCAATAAATCAAATGTTTTTTCAGAGTGTAGTAAAAATGAAGAATCATCTGTGTTTTCTTTTTAAGTACAGCGGTATTATGTTAAATCTGGCAACAGTAAAATATTTTCGCCAATAAACTGCCCCAATGATATTTTGTATTTACGTACATTTTCAAGCGGTTTCCTATTTTGTCAGATACGATCAACATCCTCAGAACAATTACTCTTGTGTATTACACGCTGTGAAACATTTCATATAATATTGTACAGGTATCACTATCAGACTCTAGTTTTACTTATATATATATATGTGTAGACAATGACACTTGTTCTACATCACATATAGAAACACAATGTGCATTACATACAGAAAGAAATACAATTTACATTACCGACATATTAAATACAATTTACATTGCCTACAGAAATGCAATTTCCATTGCCTACATCAACTTAATTTGCATTGCCTAGAAAAACACAATTTACATTGCCTATAGAAACATAATTTACATTGCCTACAGAAATACAATTTACATTGCCTACAGGAATATAATTTACATTGCCTACATAAATACAGTTTGCATTGCCTACAGAAATATAATTTACATTGCCTACAGAAATATGATTTGCATAGCCTACTGAAATATAATTTGCATTGCATACAATTTACAACACGTACATACGTACAATTTACATTACAGCCAGATGTGCAAATTGTTAAAAGATACTCCAGGATATATATCTAATCCAGAATTGATTTCAGTTCGATGAAATATTCCTAGATAGGGCTGCAGTAGACCCCCCACTTCCATTAGATATCTGTAAGAATACTCTCCAACAGAAAAAAATGACATAACTGATTATACAGTCTACTCCGTTTATAGTGAAGTAACTTATCCGTAACTATCTGTTATATTGAAGTTGCTTATGTGTAACTGTTACATTGAAGTCACTTATGTGTAACTGTTATATTGAAGTCGCTTATGTGTAACTGTTATATTGAGGTTAAATCCCCAGTAAAGCTGTTTATATAGTACGACATTAGGTATATTGAACCTTGGATGAAAAGGTGAAGATAACGAACAGTGATCAATCTGTGGATGGGGTGAACAATTCATTTCCGGAGTAGACTGTATATGACAGCTTTTTGATAACAAAGTTATCTACAACATTATGTTGTTTCAGTCCGTTAATATGACGGAACATTTTATTATGTTTGGGAGTGAAGGTGTTTATTTCTGTTAATGATCAGACAGTTTTAAGATGATGCATGCATTTATACATTTGAAAAAAAATATCTAACCTTTCAGATTTGATCCTCAATTTATGTTTGTTGCTACTTTTGTTTTGTTTAGTGTGGGATGGACAGTTATTAATCATGATATAATTGTGCTCGATAATGTAATAAAAATCAAGAATGACTTAATCGTGGAGTTGTGTTAATTCCTTACCTTCCTTTGGTGAGACATGTATTTTGTCTGAGCGTCACAAAGTTGTGAACAGAGACTCCACTACATAAGCAGTAAAGTTATGTAAGACACCTTTGTTTGTATTGCTGATAAATTCGGTTACTAGTGTGTATGTAGTTTGTGTATCGTGGAATATACTCTGTAACTTTGATATATGTGTTCATTAATTTTAAAAACTTTTTTTTTTTCAAAAACATACGGTTATACATTAAAAGTAGATAGGTATTACATCATCTTTAGATTGAAATCTTACATCTATATATTATCATGTTGGAACGGTTTTAACAGTCTCATTTAAAGTCAGCATTTTGCAAATGCTATGGTCGTTATATAACGATCATTAGAAGGATGTAAAAAAAAAAATGCAAGTCTCAAAATGAAATGTGAAATAACGAACAGTGATTACTCTCATATCTCAAGTCTTCGAATGAAAGGTGAAATAACGAACAGTGATTAATCTCATGACTCAAGTCTCCAAATGAAAGGTGAAATAGCGAACATTGATTAATCTCACGACTCAAGTCTCCAAATGAAAGGTGAAATAACGAACAGTGATTAATCTCATGACTCAAGTCTCCAAATGAATGGTGAAATAACGAACGGTAATAAATCTCGTGACTCAAATCTCCAAATGAAAGGTGAAATAATGAACAGTGATTAATCTCATGACTCAAGTCTCCAAATGAAAGGGGAAATAACGAACAGTGATTAATCTCATAACTCAAGTCTCCAAATGAAAGGTGAAATAACGAACAGTGATTAATCTCATAACTCAAATGTTACAGCACTGGAAAAGTCCGTTTTATTGGATTTGCAGTGATTGATTCCAGGAAATATATCGCCGAGAATAAACAAAACGATGGCCAAAATATAATAAAGAAAGACTACATTTATTTTTCTGCGCCCAAATTCGCACAAATCTATTTTTGAAATCTATAAAAAAAAATTCGATTGTCGTGTATATTGCGATACAATCGTACCACAACATTTATTAGTTTGAGTTCATGGTAATAGATTGCCTATCCATAAGTTAGAAAAATAACTTTTCCTATTTCTAAACAGTTCAGCATGATCACTCTTCTGGAGAAATAATGATAATGTGGGTACATCATCAGTCCCGCAAAACTAGGTATGCTACTTTGATGCATAAACGCTCTTTGGACATCTGCAGTTCTATTTCCATGAAATTTTGCATCATTATTATCCAAAGATTAGCAAAGAAACTATTACACGCGATATTTTCCTAATGCTTATCGAGACGTTGCATCTGTGTACCTCGAAACAAATCCCAATTTATTGATAACAAAGCTCCAGTTGAATATTATCCTGATATCTCAGTTCAATGGAGGGACCCATGAATTGTGCAGAATTCCATTGCCCAAACCGCCATCAATGTCGTCTAGAATAGACAAAAACCTCTTTTGCTAAGTCGAAATCTCTTTAAAATATGTATCATTATAATAATTAATAGTATAATAGTATTATATATTATTATCTAGTAATTATATCATTATATATTATAATAGGATCAAGTCTGTTTGAACAATTTGTTCTCTTCTTATCACTCTTTCTACAAGGTGATATCGCCAAATCTGTCCAGTAGATCCAAATACATAAAGCTGGGTTTAATTTCCTGCGCACTTGGTTCATAATACACGTAATTCTGAGCCGTTCTCACCTCAGCCATACTTTTCTGCAACACATAAATCTGGATGTAAGCCAGGTATCATTGACTAGGGGTTTAAATCCGATATACGCAACCGGCCATAAGCAAATGTAGATTTTGTCGTTTTATTCTAAAATACCCATTTCATTTGGGAGAAAATTGCTTGACCCTCCTCTCTTTAAGTGTGAAATGTGAAACATTTAGATAACGGTAATATCGCATTGGATCGATTGACCTGTGGGTCGAGATCAGTCAATTCCTCATATTGTAATGGGTCAGATTTTTATATATTTTTGACCAATAGAAAAAACAGAACACGGAAATTATTACATTTCTGGTAGGTCACAGGTGTAAAGTGAAGATAACGAACAATGATCAATCTCATAAATCCCATATGCCATAGTTTAGAGAAAGGCATGCTATTCACCTTAACAAGTTTCTGTACTGCTTAAACCTAGGTCATAAAGTAGTTTCAGAAGTACATAAACTTGGGTGGTGACTAGTCTCAGTAGTACAGAAACGGTGAGGTTTCAACAAGTTCCCGCTGCGTACACCACAGGGAATCGGGGACAAGGTTTGAATACTCCGTAACCCCTTGTTAATTGGACGTTTCCAAGCTGATACCTTGCGAAAACCATGTTTTCTAAAGGTACTGCATATTTTACGGAAATTTCCCACACTATTGATACCATACTTTTCATGAAGTGCAACATTTAATCAGTTTGCATCATTCCTGCATTGGGTCTCAGAAAATAAGTTAAAAAAAACCCAATCAATTATTCAGTACCTGGACTTCCCATATTTATGTAGCAATATGCCATTATCACCTACATGTGTACATATGGTGTTTATATCTCTCAACTGATTCGATACGTAAGAACTTGTTCTGCTTATGGTCAGTTTTCAAGTCGAAGCAGGCTACTAACAAACAAGTTCTTGGTGCAGTATCTTTTCAAATCAAGGGTTATTGATTCGTTACCTCGCACTCAATAACTCATGACTTGTGAAGATGATGGTACAGGGATTCCAAAAACCTGGTTTAAAGTCAGCATTTCGCAGATTCTATGGTCGTTATAACGATCTAGTTTGTGAATTCAACCTATCATTGGGCAAATGATGTCTAAAGTGTTTCATACCGATTGTTAGGCCGTTCTTGGCACACTGCTTTTGACTACGGATAATTTCTTTTACCTGATCAAGATATAGGGCTCATGGTGGGTGGGACAGGTCGATAGCGGATGCATGCGCCACCTAGGCATATTATTCCATATCTGGTATGTCCAGGGGTCGGTTTTTCCCAACTCTCTATATTGTATTGGTTATATGAGTTATGAGATTCATCATTGTTCGTTATCTTCACCTTTCATACAGAATACAAGAGAGTATTTTTTTTTAAAGTTAGGGCCCGTGCGGGAAGGTAGGACACAAATGTGGATTGAAAGTTTTACCTGAAGATATATATATTGGAAATTGTAATGCCTTCTTTTCAAAAGTCGTAGGTGCATACTACGATAAAACATCAATACGCAAACACCCCAAGTTGTGTGGACGGACGTGTCCATGCTCTCTTGAAGAAGGGGTCATATTGGTTTGCACCTGTCGGTCGGTCTGTTGATCGGTCAGTGTGTAAGTTAGAAGACCAAGTGTTTTCGTCTCTACACACTGAAGATCCTTTTCTTGACATATTTACACCTTCTTATAATGGCCTGCCCTAAAACGTAAATAACCCCAATGGATTTTGAGGTCTTAAGTTCAATCTACTTTGGACAAAGGAAAATATTGTTTGCTCAATATCTTAAGAACCCTTTACTTGACAAACTGGTTTATACTAAGGAATGGATAACCCTTTTTATTTTGAGGATTCGTGGTCAAGGGTCAAACTGGGCATAGTAAGGTAATGTCCGCTAAATATCTTATGAATTTTCTTATGATAGACTTCAAAATTGTTACTGGAGCCTCCAAATAGTAAATGGACCCTTTGATTTCAAGTCACAAGATCTAATTATTTTAATTTGAAATATCTGCTAGGTATTTTGAGAGGCCATTATTGGTATTGCGGTTGCCACTAATTTGAAGAGTATCATCACTGACATTATGAAATTGATCCTCTCAATATGGCCTTCCAGGGGTATACATATAGCATAATGTATTTAACGCATTTCTTTTTTTTAAACTATGAACCCTGGGTATAAGAGTGGAGATGTAATTGGGGATCATATTTTACCTACCGTGTAGTACTTGCATATAGCTATAAACATTTTCACCAGAACATAACAGTAAGACTACAATGTTAGTAATATTGTTAAAGATGCATTCCTATGTAAATTTGGTTAAGTTAATTATGACAATATGGGGCTGGGTTGGGGACATGCTATGGGTTCAAATATTTTCATAGGAACGTAGGAGGTAGAAAATATATTACAAATATTAGGACGTAGACCAACAGAACCTATGTGACTTAGGTGAGTATTGTGCCTCATTGATCTCGTGTTCTTGATATATACTTTCTTTTGATGATTTTTGGAGTGGATGATACATGTCTTATTAAACACATATTAATTATATTAATCCTGTAATGTGGGTCAATAATTCAGAAACCCCACAATTACCGGTATTTTTCAGGGAACCTTTTATAATTACAACAGCTTGAAATTCAAAATCATTTTGTCACAACCCACATTCTATCTTGTACTGAGAAGGCAATCTTCATGACATTTAAACAGAAGGCTTTACATTTCATTACAATTCACATTTACAAGGTTATTAATGAAGGACGTTACGATGACAAAGATTCAGACATCATCATGTGAATCACTCCTATCAAAGGAGGAAGAGAGACCCATTCTCTACTACAGTAGACCATACAATTACCATTTAGAAGAGGACAGAGAGGACATTGTTAAAGCACTTCTTACTCTGACGGTAATGTAGTATCGGGTAAGAGGGAAAAAATAAACATGTGTTATATATTTATTTAGAGTCAGTTTGAAGAACATTTCTTTTGTTGAACGGTCATTGTGTACAGAAGTTTAAATCACATGTAATAAATGACTGTTTGGTGTCAGTTCTTGTTCACTTAGATTAAAAGTAGGGCAAACACGAGCCCCTTGAAACACCTAAAGACGTACTAGGTGCCTCGGAGGAGTACTCGTACCCTGTCGATCGGTCAAAGCCATAGTGAGTCATACATGTATATCTTGATCAGGTAAATGGGAGTATAATACGTAGTAAAAATCGATATCTAAAGAACGGCTTAACATTTGATATGGAACAAGACAGGGTTGACCTAACGACATGTAGTATTGGCAAATAATATGATTGAAATCAATCAATGTTGCTACCTTCAGCCTTTCCTCATTATAAGAACCGTATAATTGGCAAACATGTCGGTTTCTTAACGTACTAATGCCTGCTGCTTCAGGGGAACTCCGTCGTAAGGTTCTATCAGAAAGACCAAAAATTCTCAATTTCAAAGGCGAAAGAGGAATCGCTAGTTATCTTTATCAGGTTGGAAACACTTGCCCTATAGCGATATATTCTCGCGAAAACGCGATTATTCCTCTGTAGCGAGAGAAAATATATCCTATACAACCGAGAAAAACACCCGCGGAGCGCTTCTCTTCGTGCTTCACGTGAAAAAAAAAAAGGAAAAAATAACAAAATGTCCGATTCTTCTGCAAATATGTAAATTAAAATAAAATCACTCACTATGTGTATTGGCTTTCAGCATCCTTCCTTCATATGGAGCATCGTTGATATGACATTTATTGATTGTGTTGTATAGACACAATACGTGGCATGTTGAGTGTGGGTCGCACTTATTCTGCATAGCACGGAATTTTCCATTATTTTCAATCAAGACACCGGTTTATGGAAATGTTTACTTTCTCACTAAAGAGGGATAATCACGGTTTAGCGAGATCTTACTATACAGAAGTGTTCCCAACCTGTTTATGTCAAAGGTTGGATGTGGTTCTGGCACGTGTGGGATTGAAACGTACAACATCCCGACTACGTCGTGAACGCTCTGCCACTGCGCTACCACATACGCCCCCCGTAATGGATGTTTCAATACTCTCGACATGACAAATCTTGCTTTGTATACACACAATGTGAATTATCGCAAATGTCTAAATTTGACGGGTGATATGTGGGAAGAAAGGCTAAGATAACGAACATTGATGAAAGTGTCATAACTCCTATAAAAATACGAAATAAAAAGTTGGGCAATCACGGACCCCATGGACACACCAGAGGTGGGATCGGGTACCTAGGAGGAGTAAGCATCCCCTGTTGACCGGCAACACCCGTCGTGAAACATATACTACTCAAAATTTGATAAGGATAACTAGGTTATATGTGTGTAATTTACCACTAACATAACAAAAGACATAAATTTGACACAGAAACGTGTTTACTCAGGTTATAAATGAAAATTCATGAACGGCATGAACTTTTATCAACACGGAATGCTTGAAATCTGATAACGACACCAAAGAGCATTTCATTACAAAAAGTTAACAGCAAACCAGAGAAAATTACACAGTTTTTGGGGATAGTCCATCATTACACTTAGTCGATGAAGTGCCAATACCAGGTATGGCCTCCCCTTGCACCAATGACGGCTTGACAACATCGAGCCATGCTGTCAATAAGCACCCGGATGTTTCCAATGGGAAGGTTGTTCCACTCTTCAAAGAGGGCGTTTCCGAGCTCTGCCAAAGTCGTGGGTTGTGCTCTACGGCGTGAAAGGGCAACCTGCAGCATGTTCCATACATGCTCAATCGGGTTCAAGTCCGGCGAGCGCGCTGGCCAGTCCATACGGACAATTGTCTCCTACTGAAGGTACTGCTCCACCACCCTTTCGCGATGAGGACGGGCGTTATCATCCATCAGGATGAACTCAGGCCCAACAGCACCAGCGTAGGGTCTGATGTAAACATCGAGGACCTCATCCCGGTACCGCACCCCCGTCATTGTTCCTCTCTCCAGGACATGAAGATCTGTTCTTCCATCCCTGCTGATTCCACCCCAGACCATGATGGAACCACCACCATAACGGTCATGTTCACTGATGTTGGCATCATGGAAACGTTCACGTTGTCGTCGCCACACTCGGTGCCTCCTGTCTGTAAAGTCCAAACAATACCTGGACTCATCGGTGAACAGAACTTGAACCCAATCGTTCTGTGTCCAAGTGACATGATCTTCAGCCCAGTCCAATCGCTACCGCCGATGTCGAACACTCAGAGGGACTCGAACACATGCCCTTCTCGAGTTGAGACCTGCATTGTGAAGCCGATTCCGTATCGTCTGAGTGGACGCATCCACCCCCGAGGCGTTCAGGGGGTCGTTACGTAGGCTGGTTGCTGTCCAGAAGGGATGGTGTCGTGCCTGAAGAGCCACATAATGGTCTTGGCGTTGGCTTGTCGATCTCTGATGACCACCCCTATGTCGGTGTGCAGCTGTACCAAAAGCTTGCTGTCAGTTCCAGGCCATGTTTACAACGCTCTGGCTGACGTTTAGTGCATTTGCAACAACCCGTTGTGAATAGCCAACGTCAAGCATTCCAATATATTTGCCCAGTTGTTCTGTCGTCAGGCGACGCCTTACACGTTGAGAGGGCATTGTATTGATAAACGTAGTGTAAACACTCAAGTGAGTTTGAAATTTTAGAAAGATTCAGACACCGATGTGAAAATCGTGCAATGGTAGCAAAAGCATCAACTGTGATGAGAAACGCATTTCCCACGGCATGAAATGCACGTGCAAGTCTGTTGAATACGTTTTTGATTTCACTTGGACACAATATTGCCAGTTATGCAGTTATTAATTTTTTAAACAGAAAAATATCTATGATCCTTATCAAATTTTGAGTAGTATATGTATTGATCAGATAAACCTGTAATATGTAGTAGAAATAAGAAAGGGATCAGGAAGATGATCACACGCAGTACGTTTACACATAGGATATTGGTTGTCTTTGATTAACTACATCAATCCGAACAAGCTAACAAGCTGGGGATATATATCCATACTGCATTCAAATTCAAAGGACATCATTTCCCCCTAAATGTTTGTCGTCATGAGAACAACAAAATGTATTAATCTTTCCATCTCCCATGCCACCCTGTATCTTCTACCTTCTTTCTACATAACATTACCTGAACCAGATATAAGGCTCACAAAAGTCAACAAGGGATGTTTACTTCTCTTAGGCAATTGGTCACAGTTCAGATTCCAGAGATTCATGTTTGTTCTATTCTGAATTTGCATGTTGAAAGATATATGCGTTTCATCACTGTTCGTTACCTTTGTGTAATCGTAGAATCTGAAATATTGCCAAACACAGATTTTGATAGAAAACAATTCGATCATTAAATCTACATTGATAGATAAAACACTCACGAAAGCTGGTGAGGAGTCTTCCCCACTTTTATTGATACATATATAGTTACAATGAAAGCAGTATATTATTTCCAAGTTGAAAGCGGGTAAAAAGTAACATTCCTTTGTAACGTCATCAAATTACGTTTCTGTACAAATTTTCAAAGTAAAAAAAAGATTGGAAACCCATCGCATGTGAGATTCTCCGACATCATACAATGTATATTAATGTGTATCCAAGGTGTTTCTTAGTAAAATAACGTCTTTTATGCAGCAGGTGTTTTATACAATATCCTACTGACGTGACGTACATATATATTGTGACGTTGACAGAATTGTTCTAAATTAGGGTGGCGACATAAAGGATTTGTCAATGATTTTCCATCTTGCTTTGTAAAATGATATTAAAGGGTACTCTCAATACAAAGGAAACCAAGTCAGATGATAATTCTTGTAATTGATTGTAGTTATGGACATTGAGGGACTTACGTCTTCCAAAAACAGTGGTAACTGATGAAGTTCATAACAGTCATTGCCATGTTAAACTTTCTCTTAATTTGTTTCTGTTTGAAATATTCACAAAGAACTGATCGAAAATCCTAGAAAGGAAACCCGACTCGTCCAGTCTTTAAATTTGCCCACACACAAGGACGAAATGAGCGACGATAGAAGGGGAGACTATTTCCCTGTTTATAGTATAGGTTGGAGACATGACAGCTAAAATAATGATATGGAAGAGGTTATATCGAAAAGATTCGCATCAACGACAGAAAAAAATATTAAATTTCCAACAGCAATAATTCATTCATCAGTAAAAATAAACAAATGCAATAAAGGGTTACATTGGAAAAACGAAATAGAGTATTCAAACCATTACTATAATCTAGTTAGGTTGGTAGGGATAAAGAATCACTACATCTTTGATATTGAAATAGAATATAAAATGAAGCTGATAAAATCAGTCACATTTATTCGGATGAACTAGTTTAGAATTATATGTACACTAATTCTAAGTTAGAACCATTTCGGTTTTTAAAAGTTACGCGGGATATTTGACCATATTGATCCTCCACGTGATTTTTTGTTTGTTTGAAAGGGAATAGTGTGTGGAAATGATAAATTTTATTTTTCATCAGAATATTTGTGGATATGATTTTGCTTTTGTTCAGGATATACGTGGATATGATACATTTTTTTTTCTTTTTGATCAGGACATGCGTGGGTTTGAAATAATTTTGGGGATCAGAATAAGTGTGAATATGATGCATTTTTTTTCTTTTGGTCAGAGTATATTTGGATATGATTCATTTGCTTTTGATCAGAATATATGTGGATATGATACAATTTCCTTTTGGTCAGAATATATGTGGATATGATACATTTTTCTTTTTAATCAGGATATGCATGAATATAATAAAAAAAATCTTTTTGTTCAGAATATATCTGGATATTATACATTTTATGGATAAAAATATATGTGGGTATTATACATTTTATGGATAAGAATATATGTGGGTATTATATATTTTTCTTTTTGATCTGAATATGTCTGGATATGATGTTTTCCTGTCCAAAATCAGTAAAATATGCCAAGTGTACGTAGCTGTAGATGTTTTGTAGATTAAAATTTAGAATTCTAAAAGTACAATTTTCACAGTGATAATGCTAGTTCCTACAATTTGGGATTTAATAGATTTATATTATAATGGCGTAGGTCATTCATAAATGCATAGTGAATGAAAGACAAAGATAACGAACAGTGATCACTATCATAACTCCTACATTACATTGATATATCTATTATTTTTTTTTTTTTTTTTTTTACATCGTATATATGGAAGTTTGATATTATATGCATATCCCATAACATATGGTTAAGTGTATATTAATCATAGTGTAGGATAATTTGGGAATCAAAGTATACAGACTGGTATGTGAAATGAATATTCAAACAGTTATCATTTCACACTGCGCTTGTGTAACACGCACCTGTTGTTTGTTGTCATAGTGTTATTGCAAGTAGTATTCGTTTAGACGTTCAAATATCACTCCTCCAACATCCAATCAAGTCACGCCTGTTGACATCGTGGGGTGATTTTGCCTTAACATGCTTTGGACATGTTACGTCATCTTCAAATGCTAACACTTCGGACTCTGGCAAAAAGTAATTTTCATCGACACTAGTAATTGACACATCCTCACAAGAGTATCCTATTTCATAGCAAACTTGATCGTGAAAGGTTTTTGTTATTTCTGCAACAAACTTTTCAACCTCATTCCTTATTTCTACGACTTTTCCGGTTTGTAGCTTCCTTCTCTTACCAGGTGTAAATACTTGCAACAGAATCGATGTTTTGTTAACAGCAATGGCAATACAATGGGTATAATCACCTGTCTTGTAAAATGCTGCACTTTTACAAAACATCTCTTGATCGAGTGCTCTCCACTTCTCCAAACAACTAACAACCAGGCGGAAGAAGAAAAAATGGGGCAAATAAGTCTTAAAATGAAAAATAAGAACTGATGTTTTGTCTCCTCTATTGATTACGTCTAGATTTTCCTCGGAAAATTCCACCCTGTTCATGCTTGGGACGTAGTGCATATCTTGTTTATTTTCTGAGTCCGTCAGTTTTTTGGTCATAAGTCCAAGTCTCTGCATATATGGTAAAATGTCCTTTTGATACAGAGAGTACGATTCATCTCCAGAATCCTTCCATATTTTCTGAAAGATTGATTCTGAAATTCTCCCCGTTCTCATCCATTCATCACAGACCACACTACTGCCTGGTACGTGCTTTCGATCGGTGATGATGTGTTTAAACGCATCAACAAACCATTGGACATTGATAATAATTGTATCCTTCAATTTCTTATCTGCAAAATACAAAACATGTCCAATTTCATGGAGAAATCGAAGCATGTCGTCAATGTCTTGCTCAGCTGAAAATGTAAATTCTTCCATTTTTCGCAATGCATTTCTTTTCATGATTCTTTCTCCTTCTCTTTTCTTTTTCTTAAGAATATCGGCTAACTTTATCCAATTCAAAGGAATTCCTTCTCCCCACTGAGGCAACTGCATGACGGTTTTGACAATACATTCTTTGACATTTTCTATAGCTTTCTTTTCCTCGTAATTTAATGATCTTGGTGGACATTCGACTTCAAAATATCTGTCGGAGGATAATATATCCGTCAAGGCTAGTCCTTTAGGCAATGACTTCCTCAACTCCCAGAAGAAATCTGATGTCTGGTGTCCCTGTAATCAAAAACATAGTGTAAATTTTTCCATAGTTCCACGGAACTATAGCATGAAATAATTAGACATGCTGAAGAAAAACAATATTTGAATTTGCAACCATCTTGAAACTTAAAGGGGTATCATCACGATTTTAGCCGAATATTTTCAAATTTTATTTTCGATTTTGAATATTTAGGATGCTTAACTGAAGTATTTCTAATGGTTAGTGGAAGTTTGAATGAAAGGTGAAGATAACGAACCGTGATCAATCTCATAACTCATACAAGCAATACAAAATAGATAGTTGGGCAAACACGGACCCATGGACACACCAGAGGTGGGATCAGATGCCGAGAAGGAGTAAGCATCCCCTGTCAGTTTGTCGAGGCATATGGGGGATACAGAGCTCACAATTATTTGGTATGTAAATAAAGCTTGTGTCATGCTTTTGATGAAACGCGGGTTAAAATATACTAGTACACATTTCTTTTAAAGCAGATTTTGTCAATTTACAAGTTAATTCTTTACAAGTAAATAGCTTCTAATGTTCGGAACACTTCCTATTTTAAACATGCTGTTTTCTAGTACACAATATATATGTAAAGAAAACACGGCACGATCCTTGTTTACATAACAAAGCCTTGTGAGTGTTACATCTCACTTGTAACTCAGCAACTGGAATTCAAATTCTGATTGACCATTAAAAATAATTTAGTTACGCAATAAAAAAAAATGAATTTAAAAACAATGTTCAGCTAATATTGTGTACATGCCCCTTTCAGTGAAATGTCTTGTTCGACTTTAAGATAAAGTAAACAACATGCACTCAAGGATGGGTACACTTGCAAATGAAATTTGAAGATAACAAATAGAGATCAATCTCATAACTCCTATAAGTAATGCAATATAGAGATGGACAAACAGACCCCTGGATGTACCAGAGATGGCTTCCCAACTTTTTTGTTCTGATAGCACTGTCTATTTGAATTAAACAGTTGGGAGATTGAATTTTAATCACGAAACAGATAATTAAAGTGTTTGATTAGAGGATCCACTAGAAATATTATGTGTATTCATTATGTGACACGTTTACATGTCTCCATTTAGCAAATGATAGTAATAATCATGGCATTTTACTTTCTTTTTTAATGTACGTTTATGCATTGACTTTGTTATACTATATACATAAATCTTGCCTAATCGTAATTAGGAGAATATATAGGGGCGATTTCAAGGTAACAATATAAAATGAACATCACTATCGCGCCAAATAGATATGATCAATGCTGGGTGATTTAATATGAAAAAGAAATAATATATGGTTATATGATAAGCATTTGACAAGAACATTGTCCATGTATACTGCTTATCACTTGATAACGGTAGTAAATAACGACATACTATTATGACACTTTCCCCGCGATACAACTGTAAGAACTTGTACGTCGTGACGTCGTTCTTATTGTGACGTCATATGGTGCGAAGTGCAGCGAGGTACATTTATACACAGCACTGTAATATTTTTCTCGGGAAGGCTGTCAGAAATGTTTTTCTTTTTTTCTTTACAGGTTCTTTTACATCTCATTCAATATTTCAATTTACACGTTTGGAACCGTATCTAGGGTTAGGTGACTTTGGCCTAAATATGGCGCTTACGACCGTTACAGTGAATGCTTCTTTGTCATGACAACCCTATAGTAATACGAGCCGTCTGTTTCAAAGTCATATCCGAAACATCTGTCAGTTTTACTTCTAGTGACAGGCGTTTATTGAAAAAAGCATCCACTACTTGTGTTAAACGCTTATCAGGTAGTGTGACATCAGGGATGTAACAAGAGACCCATAAAGCACAAACCTAATGCGAGTCAATTTGCCATGTTTTTACTCAGAATATTTCTAAACTGATATTCATCCTCTTTAATCCCATAACAACTTTTGCCCTGAAGTCATACTTCCAAGATAGCCCCATAGGGTTATGCTCTACACGAAACATGGGGATGCTTCAATATCAGAATTACTAGCAAATCCTTGCTTTCTGCAGAGGAAGATTTGAGAACCCCCTATATGAATGTAGTATGCAAATTTAGTACTCGATTTTATCTTCACTTTATCCTCCGGGTCAATAAAAAGAAACTTGACTTCATGTAACTTGGGAAGGTTACGATTTAGTGTGGTCCTGGTACTTTTTAACATATATAGTGAGTATTAATCCGAAATTTTCAAAGATTATATGTATTTCAATGTCAAGTTTGTATCTCCTTATTGAGACCCCATCCTAAAGGTCACCTCCCTCGAATTTCCATCTGTAGTACATGGGATCCTTGTTTATTAACAATGACTAATCGCTGCCTAGCTAGTCATCAACATACGATTTTAAAGGTTGTCCTCATACATCATGATGTAAAGATTTAGTCCCATATTTAGGTCCAGAGGAGTTACGATTTGCACAAACTTGATTATACACTACCTACAGATGGTAGAATCCCACTTGTATTGTGGGTGAACAGTGCACGAACGCACGTTGAACGAATGCAACGCGAAAGGTGAGCTGTGTGTGAACGCAACTTGGTAAACGGTTGGTGAACGCTTAATGGTGAGCGAACGCAAATCACGAACGGAGTACAAACTCAAGCACAAAATTAATGGTGAGCGAGCGCTGAATGCACGGCGATCGCATGATGAACGATTTCTTCTGAATATCTCGGATATTTTCCTTATATCGCACTTATTTCATAATTAGGTATGAAACGATATATGTATTTGTCAGCAATAGATACATTTTGTAGTGCCAGTATCACCTAAATGCAATGAAACTTTTGTGAACACTCCCTAAAAAACAAATAAATAAAGAAGCATGCAATGCCGTGAGAAATACAATGCATCTGAAAATATATGTACCGGTACATGAACATTGCGTAATTATGTAGTCATGCTTCTTACGAAATATATGTTTCTTCTAACGCTGTTGAACATGCTCTGCATTACGAGATTAAAGTTTACTGAATATATTAATAAGAAAAGCAATCAATGGATGATTTAAAATGTTGTTTAGCATCTTTATCAACGATTATTTATAATTGATCGCTACAAATGTTGAGATTTGGCGCCTAGTCATTTTCTGCTGATTTATTGTAACATTTTATATATGTGGTTAAGCTATGTAAGTTGATATTATTCCAAAGGCCAAATTTTAATAAATTAAACTGCCAGTATACTGTTATGTACTTTCCTTTTTAATCACGATTGCAGCTTGATTATGATTGTCATTTTGTTTCTATTGCATTGCTTTATAGATAAGTTCATTTCATAAAAAAAACGGAAAGGGACACAGCCAATTGAATCTGCATATAAGATTAACGGAACAATTACATTGTCAAAGAAACCCACTCCACCCCAATGCCAAGTCAATGATGAACGAATAAATTGTACAAGATGAAGTACATGTAGTTGTAAATACCCCGTGTCATTATAGTTGCATTTATGTCACAGATTGAAGAGTTCCAGCGAATTTTATTTAAATATATAGCACGTTGGTGGTATACACGTGTGTATGAAAGGTGAATATACAGAATAGTGATCAATCTCATAACTTCTATAATAAATACAAAATAAATACATAAACATATAGATACATTGTGTATATAATTGGTCGATTTGAACACTGTTAAAAAGCGCGCCAGTAAAAAAAAAATATGAAGAAAAAACACGCAATCACACTTAACAGAAAGTGTACAAAAACACCGATTGAGCACATTTAATGATAGTTGGCACACTGTTTTCCCTGTAATAGCTATAAAACTTAATTGTCATTGCGGATTTCAAACAGTTCGGTTGAGCATCACTGAAGAGACATTATTTGTCGAAATGCGGATCTGGTGCATCAAATTTAGAACCATATAAGTTTTACATTTATGTATCTATTTTGTAAGGATATTTCATTCTGGGAAATGAAAATCATTATAAACGAAAATGTTTAAATGTTCCCATGCTTAAAACAGCCGCTATCTGACCAGTCACGTAACAAGGCTTCTGATACCGTTGCTGACACAGAATGGATCAGCATTTTCTTTGAATTTTCACAGTTGACACAAATACATTGTATTTCTGGTGTAATAAAAAGCTGAAGATAACGAATAATGATCAATCCCACAACTCCCACACGGAGCAAAAAATTATGAGCTGGGTAAACACGGACCCCTGGATATATCAGAGGTGGGATCAGATGCCTTATATAATAGAGGAATATACATATAAAAGAAGATTGTTAATGGTTTTCCTTATACATTTGTATGTAAAACTTTGATTCCTTATTGCGGCCTCATTCTACCCCCGAGGGCATGATTTTAACAAACTTAAATCTGCACTATGTCAGGAAGTTGTCATGCAAATGTCTACTTTCCTGACCCGATGGTTTTTGAGAAGACGATTTTAAAGATTTCTCTATATATTTGTATGTAAAACTTTGACCCAGTATTGTGGCCCCCGGTGTCATGATTTTCCCAAACTGGAATCTGCACTATGTCAGAAAGCTTTCAAGTAAATTTGTACTTTCCTAGCACAGTGGTTCTTGATAAGAACATTTTTAAAGGTGTTCTCTATATATTTGTATATAAATTTTGATCCCCTAATATGGCCTATTGTAAGCCTAACAGTCGCGAATTTAGCCAACTCGAATCTCAACTAAGCCAAGAAGCTTCCATGTTCGTTTCAGCCTTTCCGACCCAGTGGCTCTTAAGAAGATTTTAAATGATCCCACCCTATTTTCGCATTTTGAGATTATCTCTTCTTTGAAAAGGGCATGGTCCTACCTTTGAATCAACCTGAATTTCATTCACTCAAGGACGATTTGTACTAAGTTTGGTTGAAACTGGCTCAGTGGTTCTGGGGAAGATGTTGAAAATATGAAAAGATAGACGACGGACAACGGGCGATCAGAAAAGCTAACTTGAGATTTCAGCTCAGGGGAGCTAAAATGTTGATATCCAAATATGGTCCCACCCTACTACCGGTTACTGTGATTTGAACAGTTCAAATTAGATCCCTTGACCCGCTGACGTATATCGCTACAGTTGTACAGCGATATACGCGAATTGATAAAAGGGTCTAATTCTAATTAGATTGCATTAGTAATGGGTGGTACTTTCAGAATACCCAACTAAACAGGCAATCTTGCAAATATTTTTTCTTCTTCTAAGGACTGCATTGAAATAGTGGTTTCTACTGCTATCAGCAGCCATTTCGTTTACACAGAACTGAACTATTCCATAGTGCACCGTATCAAACGTTGCCAATTTCGGTCTGTTATGTTAATCATTATCGTATTTCAAGTTCTCAG
Source organism: Ostrea edulis (assembly GCF_947568905.1). Taxonomy (NCBI): domain Eukaryota; kingdom Metazoa; phylum Mollusca; class Bivalvia; order Ostreida; family Ostreidae; genus Ostrea; species Ostrea edulis. The sequence continues at coordinate 84,778,212 of NC_079166.1, read as the reverse complement.
GCAACTCAAAACTGACTTGTCTTGAAATACTTAAAATAAAATTACAATAGATAGTGACACAGAATTGATGTCTTTCATTTAATTCATTCTTGAAAGTTTACTTTAGTATTTTCGAACACAATCATGATTGTTGTTTTTGTTTTGTTTTGTCTTTGATTTGTTTTTAAGGTGGGGGTGGTGTGTGATGGGAAGGTGAAGGTCGTTCGCCATATGACGAAACCGTGCGCGGGTTCTAGTATAATGACATTATAATTCTATCCACATGTATATCGTGTAAAGAGATAGCGAAATGAAATACAACTTGCTGAAAATTTCAGACTTATTCAAGTTTTCATTTATCAAGAAATCATTATCCATGAATTTATGGGACAACCTTCGTAAATGCACATGCAAATCATTAATTTACGATTTACCTTAACTAGAACGTTCAAAACTTGATAGAAATAAAGAACAGGCCATTGATAAAACAATATATTGATGTATTATCTGTTAAGTTACCGAATCAGCCTCATCTTTGTGTGATGCGATGAGAATCACTGGAGCACTATTCTCTCTTTCTGTTTCTCTACCACTGATTTGCCTTTTCCCGACATCGCAGTAAGTTTTTATGCACTGAAGCCAGAAGACGATGTAGTCTAAAAAGTAAAATATTGAAAATTAAAATTTTTGACAACTAAATTATTTTATTCAAACAATGGATATGTAGGAGTTATGAGATTGATCACTGTTCGTCATCTTCACCTTGCATATGCAAATCCAAGCATTGTTATTTTCGACTATCATATAACACTACTACGCCAACCACGTCTATGTCGTGGTCTATATACACGGAAATATGTCAAGATAACAAACACTGATCAATCAAATAAGGCAAAAAAAAAACAAAACAAAAAACAAAACACCGGAACTTGGAAACATGATGTTTCATTGCAATACAGACGAGAGGCCCACAGGCCTAACTGGTCGTCAGCATATTAAAGTATCACTGGTCCCAAGGGCTACGGAATCTAAAAAAAAATCCTATTATGAAAATCTAAACCAAATTGTAATATTCAGCGACAGTATCAAACAAGATGTCTCCTTAAAACTTAAATATCTTGAAACTGCTTATACACTAGGGATCATGCTATTTACAATTTGGTAAATGTCTTTCTTCTCTAATTCACTATGCATTTAGTTTGCCTTAAACATATCAGATTTTAGAGAACATTTGTTCAAATTGATCAAATTGTGGGTTTTTTAAATCCGCCCCTCAGGTCTCAGGGGTACATGAGTCCTAAAATGTACAAAATATGTCCCTAAGATGCTTCATACCAGATTTGAAAAGAATTAGATGGTAGTTATCAACAAGGAGTTACAAATGATCAGTTTCTCATATATGTACCTTTGACCAATGACCATTTTGGCCCCACCCTGTTGACTCGTCCACCACAGTAATTTTTCGTAATTCCAATTTCAAAACAATTGCCTAAGATTAACTTGATAGCTTCTTGATATTATCAAACAGAAGTAATTTTCATCTAAATGTACAGTGCCTAATTACATTAAATTATAATTGCTGAATAATTACATAATTAGAAAACGATTAGTGACACCATGGAACAAGTGTACCGCCAACAGTACAATATACTCCCGTTGGACAACGGAAATTAACCTGGAATCATATTGTGCACTCTGAATTGATACAATACATATTCTGAATAAAAAAGCCTTAAATTCGGCCATGGTGCACCCGTTCATCTGATATGTGAAGTTATTATGTATTTCTCTGAGAGGGAGGTTGTTACAAAATAGCAGTGCACTATCTATTTCTGATGATACGTCCAGGAAACTATTTGATCTAATTTTAGCCCTTAAGTAGGTCTTGGGGTACCAATTAAGTTGTAATGTAAACTGATTATGTATTTCACTGAGAATTAAATTGTGACATAATTTCATAGTAATACTTGTAACCATACTGAACAAAAAAATTCTGGAAAACTGTTTAACCTATCCTACCCCAAAAGTAGATCATAGTGCACCGATCGAGCTGAAATGCTAACTGCACTTGTATCCCTTCGATAGGAAGTCTTTGACTAAATATTAAAGAAATATCAGTATCCATAATGAGAAAAGTCCCGGCAACTGCTTGACCTATTTTAGCTCAACAGTAGGTTAAGGATGGACCAATCTAGCTGAAATCCAAACTGAACTATTACATTGTATTCCTCCGATAGGAAGTATTTGGCTATATATCACACTGGGAAATTGGTTGATCTATTTTTAGCCTAAAGGTAGGTCATAATGCAACAACGCAGCTGAAATACAAACTGAACTTATATTTCTCCATGAGAAAGCCTCTGGCTAAATATGAGAACAATATCTGTATTTATAATGAAAACAAGTCTGGAAAACTGTGTGGCCTATTTTAGCGAAAAGTAGGCAAAGGAAACACTAATCCAGCTGAAATGTAAACTGAACTGTGAGGGAGCTGGTGATTAAATCTCAACGCAATATCTGTATCCGTAATGGAAAAAGCCCGGAAAACTGTTTGACCTACTTTTAGTCCTAATGTAGATCACAGACGGACGAGTAAATCCAGCTCAAATACAAACTGAACTTGTATTTCTCTGAGAGGATGCGTATGTGTAAATGTCAGGGCAATATGTGTATCTGTAACGAAAAAAAAAAACTCCGCTAAACTGTTTGATCTCCATATTGTCCTCAACTATGGATCAATCCAACTAAATCGCAAACTCACTCTTACAATTCTTGAGGGAGATATTTTGACCAAATTTCAGATACTGAAAAAGTCCGGCAAACATGACCTCGGACGAACGGACAGCCAACCAGCCAGTCTGCCAGCCAGTCAGCCGCACGGACAGCGCAATGCCATGATACGGACGTATAAAAATTACAACTAGTTGAACAATCTCCGTTTTCCTCATCGAAGGATAATGACCTCCAAAATATTTCTGAAAGTATCAACGGCGATATTGGTGTTATTTGCATATAACGGATGGAACTGGGCTACAAACTCGGAAGTAGAGAGAGAGAGGGGGGGGGGGGTACACTCCAGACACACCTACGTTACTTGATGTACTTATTCCTCCCGTCCCCGAACATCACGACTGCCCGGCATGTTTATCCAACCCTGTCTGGCAGAAAACCGTAGACCGGCTAAAAACAGAAAAACCATGTGCAAGAAGTTTTGGAACATGTTGTGCCATCGTGGAATGTGGCAAGACAGCAGCTACATAGAGCGTAATACGCGCCCTCAATATGGATATCAGATGAGAGAGGTTTCTCGGGCAGTCAAATGGAACAAGGAGGAAACTAATATTAAACTGCGTCGTCCGCCAAGTCCGGGGTCCTGTAAACCTTCTCTACATGGAACATAGTTGGCAGTTATTGAATTGTAAATAGACAGTATATATTTATACACGTAATATACAGGGCTCTATGAATATTAAATCTAAAATTAAAAAAAATCGCAAATCTCTGATAGGTAATGTCCTAAAAAATATTCATCATACGTATTTATAAATCGTTGTTTATAGAAAACAATGTGATAACCTGAGACACTTCCTGTGTATATGAAAAGTATAAACAGCAACCCGATGAAGGTTGAAGATAACGAACAATGGTAATCTCAAAAGTCCTATCAGCAAAATAAAATATATAGTTGGGCAAACACAGATCCCTGACACACCAGGGATGTGATCAGGTGACAAGATCATTTGTCGGGTAGAATCCGGGTAAATAACAACGACCATGGATAAGCTCCTCCCACATCCAGTGATCCGTGAATGCCAGTAATCTGCCTCAATTTAAAAACTGATCATACCAAGAACAACCTCTTGCGTGTCGAATCAGTTGAAGGATATAAACACCATATACTTATGATAATGGAATATTGCTATGAAATATTGGAAGTGGAATACTATATATCAAGTTTGGTCCCACCTTCAAGTCAGAACATCTACCCCGGGATCATAACATTTACCGTTATGGTAGAGGCCTTCCTACTTTAAATTACTATGCATTTAGTTTTTTTTTACACATAGATTGCCCATGTTGCAGAGAAGATGTTTGAACATTTGTCAAATTTTGCCCCGTCCCGAAGATCCCATGGTGCAGGAGTCCTAAAACTTAAAACCCTATGTCCCAAAGGTGCTTTAAACCATATATTTGGTCCCACCCTGTGACCAGAATTTCTATCCCTGGGACCAAGAAAATTACAATTTTGGTAAAGGGCTATCTGCTCATTGTAAACATCCATTTACTTTCAATTTAGTCTCAAAAGTAATAAAGCTATTTTACACATAAATATTTTATTCACTAAACCGAGACAAAACCTCTCCTCTAGAGATAATAATAATACCATATTTATATAGCATCCTTTTATCACACTGTGTACGCTCAAAGGAGATCATGAAATTAACAAGTTTGGTAGAAGTCCGACTGCTCTACATCACTTTGCATTTAGTTTTTGTTTTACACATGTACAGTTGTAGAAAAGAAACGGAGTTGCAATAGGTCTCCTGAGTTTACGGCAGTAGGGCAAAAACGTAACTTGGAAACATATCGTTTCATTGAAATACAAAAAATGAATAAAGAATTTTGTAAACATATCTTTGTGAAAAAAAAACCTCCATGACCCACTCATGGCATGTGACATTCAACTTAAACAAAAATGAAGCAGGGACTCAACATTTTATACCAGATGGCATTCTGAAAGTTTTGAAAGCATTTAATGAAATGATTCTGAAATGTTGCACACTGTGGGCGAACAGGGAAGGCTGTTAAATCCCAATGGCAAATATTAAAACTAACCAAAGTAACTGATTTTTGTTTTCAAAGTGCGATATGAAGGAGTACCCAGATCTGTCCAGTAGAGGAATATTGACCCAAAACTATGAACAAAATTGTGAACAGAAAGCATATACCACACTGTACATGTACAACTCAACTGCAAACTAAAAAAACCAGTCAACTTGATTTGAGAGTTTTCGTTCAATGCGTGATATAAAGAAGTACCATCATAGGTCCAGTTGTGAAATAAGGATCCAATTGGGTCGTGACGATCCTTGTTGTGCTCGTGAACTTTCTCTTCCAGATTTTTGGACATGTCAACGACTAACATATAGAACGCTCTTCTGGACAGGTAAACCTGATGACAGGCATAGTACGCCACTTGTCCCGCAAAATCTGTCATGCTTATCAGCTGTTTATCACTGTGGAATACTGAAGAGTTTCCTTTGTAATCTGAAATACAAGTTTCATTGAATGAGTGTATTCAAGGTATACTAATAGATACTTTCCAAACGATACATTTCGGAACACCGTGTACCGATAAAAATAATGTAATGAAAAACAACATATTTGTAGAGAAATTCTTATTTCAATCCTTACAAATTAAAAGAAAAACAACAGCCTACTTTTCAGTGTGCCAGATTCTATTTCAAACAAATCCTCATGGACCTCCAGACCCACAGTTGTCTCCGTGGGTCGGTCTTCATCTGGTGTCTCTCTGTTCTGCATCTTTCTAAGAAGTGTTGTTTTTCCTGCGCCTGCGCATCCAACAAGCATACCTCTAGCACAGTACAGTTTCTTTCGTCCTTGTTCTTTACTACTTTTTACATATCTCCGTCTTGCATCAATGTCCCATTTTATTACCTCCTCAGGAACGTTTACTGAATAAAACAACATGAAGGTACAAAATCCCATTTCTAATGATACCCTGTGATCAATTGATAGTTCATTCCATAACCGATCCAAGGTAAAATTGAACAATCATTTATTTTTTTACACAGAATGGTAATTTCACTGTGATTTTAAGGAGGAATTACATCCTAAAAGGAGGTGATATGTGTGAGTGGTCAAGGTCAACCACTCTGTTTATGGATTTTAATCAAATTGTCACAAAAGAGAGATATATGCACTGACGAACCTACATATAACAGTTGATAGATATTGGGTAGAATGAGACAAAGAAAGAAAGAATTATAAATTTAAATAGTTTTTATATAAATGTAAATGCAAACCACAAGAAACATTACATATATTTAGTTATTCTAAATCCCTCGGAGAATTCCATGAATTCATGTACCTCACTTCACGTTTTATTAATTTGATTATAATAAGATTCAACGTGTGAAGTGTCATTGTTAAATAAGAGTTACGTTAGATATATCACACAGATATATTTTGTTTACGTATATGAAATGGTGACCTATGTTCAATTACTCGAAAAGAATCAATATCTTTTACATCATTAGAAAATGTTTTTTTCTCACAGGAATCAATGTTTATTATCATGCTTAGCGCAATTTTAAAAATGGGAACATATTACTTATGACTGTATGTATTTAATTAAGTTAAGGGGGTAAGAAAGTTTAATGGCAATGGCAAAAGCAACTAAACGTACACCATGCCTTAACGCAGAGCAGTTTAAACGCCACATCGTTTAAAACTGAAATTTAAACCAACCATCATTTACAATTTGTTCAGTGGTAGCAAACCACAGTGAAAAGTGTTTGGTTACTTTGATTTGATAAATTCTTATCATATACAAAAATCCAGCAGGTTTTATATTTTAGATAAAATTCAATAATTTGAAGTTTAGTATCAAATGTATAGACATGCATATTCCTTGTTATGGGAGCTTTATCAGAGTACATACTGTTAGAGCAGTCTATATTGAAACAGATGTTATGTAAGCGTGCATGTGGTGAGTGTAGTCTGTATTTAGACAGGGGTTATGTAAGAGTGTGTGTTGTGAGTGTAGCCTATATTGAGACAGGGGTTGTGTAAGGATGAGTGTTTTGAGCGTAGCCTATACATGCACACGGTCTGCATCATTGATACCTGTGCTCTTTTAAAATTGAAATTTCATGCAGTCATTGAAATGTAACCAAATATTTGCGGTCGTTCTTTGCCGCTTGAATCAACACATTTTTGTTATTACAAATATATATTTTTAGTATATTGTTATTTTTATCTAAAACAATGATATTGTGTACAACTCGCTGTCATACAATCTATCATTTCTACGTTATGATAACACTGGTTTGAAACAGGATGCTGATGTATGGTTGACACTGGGATATTACAATGTCATGTTGTGATTCTGTTTAATTACGCGTACGGGTGGTAGTAAGTTATAACAAAATATACAACATGAAACCAATTCTGCATAACTGCATCCGTATTACCAATCGCGTCCGAGTTAACCATCTCGATTTACAGTGGTGTTTAAATCTTCCCGAGAACAATCACAGATTCACAGTGTTCTTTTTAAATGTACCACAAGCACTCGACGTTTCGAATATATATAATAAAAATGTCTTTCTGTACACAAACCATTAACAAAGTATATCATGCCGCCATTTTGATTTTCCTTTTTTACCAGCTGCATCGCTTGCAATTTGCGGTGAAATATTCCATAAAATATGATAACTAGATCCCTATTGTTTGAATGGTGAAGATAATGAACAGTGATGAACATCATAACTACTATAAGCACTACAAAATAGATAGTTGGACAAACACCGACCCCTGGACACACCAGAGGTGGGATCAGGGATGAGTTTTACTCAACTTCGCAAGTTTATTTCATCATAACCTTAATTTACGATCATTATCCGTTATATCAAATACCTTAACTTAAGTTACGTTAAAAAAATTATCGTAACTCCATGACGGTCCTTCGAGCTTGAAATAAAATGAATAGTTATGTCAGTCTACATATAGAGATAGGGGTACACAATACCCCCCCCCCCTGAGTTAATAGAACACATATTTGTATTACCAATGCACGTGTACTTCCACTTTTAAAATACTAAGGGACGTTTGATTTGTCTATACCGAGCACAATGTCTACATCATTCCGTAATCAAGAGCAAAGGTGTACACTTTCTGGTGTACACCCCATAAACCCTTTACAGGGCATGTAAATTCACTGGAACACTCAATATCGCTGGGAAATGGTGAGACGGAAAATTTGCAGATTTGTCTCTTCATACATGTACATATGTATATATATTGTTATGTGAAGTATATATAGTAGTAAGATGATAATTCCAGTGTATTGTACATGTGACAGACTCATATTATACATGTATATTGTATGATATGATGGGTATACGTATAAAGAATCGGTTCATTGAATAAAATGCTTAGGCAAGGTAATGTAATTTAAACATGCAGTCAAGCATATAAATTTGGTCACTTTCCCAGTGTAATGGCTTGGGGTATATAATTATATTTTGGCCAAATGTCCCTTGTGTCTTTTAATTTCATTGGTGTTTTAGTTTGTCTTATGTCATTGGATTGGTCTTGGAGATTTTCCCTCCAAGAGTTCTGTTCTTTGTTGTCAGTCTTTATTCAGTTTTTGAAGAAGAGAGTTGATTTCAGTAGATCTGACATATTTTGACAATTAGACATAGACCCGACATTTTTCCTCTTGAATGGTAAGTTAATAATTTATTACTAATGCTAATCTATTCTATAATTCCTTTACTAAATGTTAAATCTGTAATTTTGCATAAAATTCCTTTTGTTGCCACATTCCTGGAATAAATGATCAGTGAGAGTGAGACTTATATAATGTAAATATCTGTGATAGTAATGTATATGATTCGTCTCACTGTGATATTATTTTAAAGTAAAAGTATGTTTTATGACCTACAAGATATTGTAGATATCATAATTAATTTATAGATCAGACCAGTTTGGTGTCGTCTGTAAATATTGTTCACTCGAGCCTATTCCCATAGAATGGTATGCTCACCATATGGTTTTTATTTAATTCAATAATTAATAATGTTAATACATATTATAATGATAATCATTGTAAAGTTTTATGATGAAGTTAAAATCTATAGGACTTGGGAGATTCAATATGTGATGTATACAGGTATAGAGTTATCTCCCTTGATATAGATCACCCATGTAATGCTATAATCGTATATTGGTTGTACATCAGTAATTATGTGAAATTATAGTATTCATGTTTTATATAGCATATTACTTAAAATTGTTAAACATTGTTGTTTACCAAACCATATTCGAACCATGTCTACGGATAAGGACCCAACAGCAGAAGCCCCAGCAAACACTATGTCCAAAGAAGAGATTGAGCAACTAGTTAAGACTCTCTCAGCTATGAAAGTGAAACCCAAGGCAGATACACCTGAGGATCTAATACAATGGATGTCATCCTTGGTAGGTGCAGAGGTACCAGTAGCCGAATCGAGTGCAGTTAAGACAGAGCATTCAGTTCATACACATAAGGAGATAGGAGAGTACCATTTGCCTTATAAACAGCCCATACGCATCTCAACATTTGCTGGTCATGGGAAGGGTGAGACATCTTACGAGCTTTGGCGTTATGAGGTCACATGTTTAATGAAGGAAGGACACTCTAAGGAAGCGATCATGATGGCAATCAGAAGGTCATTGAAGGGAGAGCCTGCCAATGCATTGATGCGATTAGGATCTGTTGAGATTGAGTCTGTCACATACAGTGTATGTAGTCATTTGCAATAGTTGATTGATTGTATCTTGTTTAACGTCTCGAGAATTTTCCACTCATATGAAGACGTCACCAAGGCCGGTGAAGGGCTTCAAATTTGGGGCTATGATCGGCGCTTACGGTCATTGAGTAGTGAAGGTTCTTTAGCGTGCCACCCTACTGTGACATGGGACATCTGTTTAAAAAATAACGTCATCTCCGAGGACCCGTGACATTAACACCTGATTCCGAGCGTTTAGCGATGAAACTTTCACTACCCGTTTTAACGACTTAGGTCTGTCGTGGCTGGTATTCGAACCCCGACCTTCCGCATGCGGGGCACGAACGCTCTATATCTAGGTCAACGCGGCAGTTACAATAGTTTAAAATGTATTCTTGTCACATGTCTTATATGAACTGCATGGTTCTTGGTCAATAAACATTAGAATACAATACATAATCATCAGAAGCGGATCCAGGAGTTGCGGTTGGGGTGTACCTTTATGAGGCAATGGTTCTGAGGGCCGCCTTGTCCAAGACATGGTGTTATGTCGATATCGTCGATATCGATGATATCAAATCGATTTCTAATCAATATTGTTAAACAATTCGTTATGACTGTCCTAACTACTATATTTCTTTACACTTCTGTATAAATTTCGCTATGTTGCACTAAATGAGTCTCCCTTACTGTCGATATCGTCGATACCGATGATATCGTATCGATATCGAATCGTTACCGTTTCAAGATTTTGTTGTGACATTTTACCAACTATATTTCTTCATTATTGTTTGTCTGTATATCGTGTCGATATCGAATTATGATTGTAAAACAAATAGTTGTGCATGTCCTTGCCTGCATCATTTTGATAATTGTGCAGATGTTTAGGTAATTTGCATTAACAAAGTATCCCTTGCTGTCGATATCGACAATATCATGTCGATATCGAACCATGGTATTTATAATTTTTTTGTGACCATCCTTGCCACTTTTTTTATAGATGTGCATGTGTTTAAGCATTTTAAATTGATTAAGTTTCTATCACTGTCGATATGGTCGATATCGACGATATCATGTCGATATCGAATCAGGATTGGTAAGCAGTTGGTTATGAAGTTTTTTGCTGCTGTCTTTCTTTAAAATTGTGCTTATGATTATAGATACATTGTTTGGAGTGTCTGCATGAACCTCGGACAAAATCCTTAATAAATTCACGAAACACGATCGACATCGATACACTATTGGAACAGTTTTGTGGATATCAACAAAGTACCCAGCGTCATTTATGATGATTGACTTCAACAATAAAATCCATACAACTATCGATATCGACACGATATCGAACTGATATTGCCAATATCGTCGATATCGACATGATAGTCTGTGGTAAATTTTCAATATTAATTATTTCACAAATCTCAGTCAATTACAAAAGTCCATGTGGTTGATATCGAAACGATATCGACACAATATTGTCGATGCCGTCGATATCGACATTACACTCGGTCATGGACATGTATGGGGGAGACGGCTGCGCCCCCACCCCTTAAATCCGTCACTGATCATATATAATGTCTTTTCAAATCAAAACACTCTTTCTCTCACCCCGTGGTGATCCGGGTTACAATAGTTCCCCGGTACCTATTGCTTGTTGTAAGAGGCGACTAAATTGGATGGTCCTTATGATGAGACCGCAAAAACAGAGGTCCCGTGACACAGCAAGTGTAGCACGATAATGATCCCTCCCTGCTCAAAGGCCGCAAGCTCCGAGCATAGGTCTAAACGATGTACACCTTCACGGACAATTTTGACGTCTCCATATTAATAAAAATCCTCGAGAGGGAAGTTAGATAATATACAATCAATCAATCATATTACTCCCCTAGTTTTATGCATGGTATGCGCCAAGGTGAAATCAATATTATAATGTGACCTTGAAATCCCCCCTTTATGTTCTCCTTATCCCTGTGTTTTAAGAAAATCTAATTTACCTAATTATTGTGACCAGCTGCAGTACGTGTAAAAGTGCAACGATGTACAGTATCAATTTACTTGAAGTTTTTATCTTTACATGTATATTCCTATCGCAATGATATATCAGACAAGAGTGTGGGACAACTTCTGACACAAAAAAGAAACCCCTTCTCACATGTATCTGACAATTTCTTGCATGCTCTCGAAAATAAAAAAAAAATGCTGCATTAGATGCATTTTAAACTTCCTTCAACGTGATCCCAAGACTGCCCAGTTAATATAAAGTAAAGCTTTGTTTATCAGCAGTCAGGGATTAATGCTGACTTGAACGTGGTTGATCAGACTGACAATGCTAGTTACTTTAGTGATGTCTGTGTGAAATATTCTCACATGAACTACAGACCTTGGACAAAAGTATTCGCACGGTAATGGCCGACGCGAACGTCAGTCTGAAAATTAGTATTTTTCTTTCCGGTCTTTTGTTGTTTTGACACTTTTTTCAGTGTGCACCGTTAAATATAGGTAAGTAGATAGTCATAACTTACGTCATAATTTTTTTTCGTCTGCTAGTCAATTGTAAACAAAGATATTTGGAGATTTTTAACAATGGGTCGCAAATCGTCTGAACTGAGCACTGGTTGTAAAGAAAACATCATCACATTGGTCAAAAAGGGTATAAGTTATGGGGAAATTGGTAGAATGTTAAATATTCCAAAGTCAACAGTTTATAGTGTCTGGAAAAAATTTAGAAGGCAAGGGAACGTAGAAAATCAACACCGAAGTGGTCGGAGGAAGTCCATTAATGTTCGAAGTGCGAGGAAGCTCACGCGACAGGTACGAGTTGATCGAAAGTTGATTCTATCTGATGTCACAGTAAAATATAATGAAAATAATGATGTTCATGTATCTAAGAAAACAGTTTGGCGTTGTTTGAGGCAAAGTGGTTACAAGAGATGCGTATGTAAGAAAAAAATCCGGGTCCGAAGTGAGAACAGAGTTAAGCGGGTGAGATGGTGCATGGAGAAAAGGACATGGTCGGTAAACAGTGAATGGAAAAAGGTTATTTTGTCTGATGAAAGTCAAATCGTGATTGGAACTGATTGCCGAGTATATGTTTGGCGTAAAAGTGACGAAGCTTGGCTGCCTGAGTGTATTTCTCCTGGAATAAATAAGAAATTGAGTGTCATGATTTGGGGCTGCATAACGTTTAATGGCGTCGGTACAATTTGCAGAGTGGTCGGCAATATCAATTCTCAAAAATACATCGACAATCTAGAAAACAATTTATGGCCGGTTGTTGCTAGACATTTTCAGGGTAGTGATTATTTGTTTATGGATGACAATGCCCCTGTCCATCGGTCTCAAGCCACAAAAAATTATAAAAATACCAACCATATACCTGCACTGGATTGGCCGGCCCAATCCCCAGACTTAAACCCCATCGAAAACGTATGGCTTACGATTAAGAGAAAATTACAATCTCGTACACAAACAATAAATACTGTGCATCAACTCTATGACAATATTTTCGACATTTGGACCTCATTTACCGTGGAATACATACAAACTCTGTACATGTCGCTACCGGAGAGAGTTAAACGGGTACAGAGGGCCAGAGGTTATATTACAAAATATTAAGGCAAGAACACTTTTATTTTTAAAAATTAAAGGAAAAATATTTTCCTCAATGGTTTGACATATTTTTTTTTTCATCCACGTGTATTTGTTTCCATTTCAGTGCTTCAAAATGTATATTTTGATTACGTCAGCTGGTATCTGTTGAAATAACGTCGACCATTATCGTGCGAATACTTTTGTCCAAGGTCTGTACATCATATTTTGAAGTTTTTCAGATCATCATCACGTTTGAATGTAAATGTTAATACCTTACCGTTAAAGCCCTAAGTAACAAAACAGCTTGTCCATTAAGAACATATCGCTACAGACACTGACCACACCACACATTCATCTTTTATTTCTTTGCATTAATTTCGCAGCAGGGTTAAGGTGTCCCGAGTAAAGTTAAAATAATCATCATAAAATGTACCTCGGTGCACTTCATACTATATGACGTCACAATATAAAAGTACGTCACGACGTACATGTCTATAGTTGTATCGCGGGGAAAATGTCATAATATTTTCTCGCTATGTATTGCCGTTATCTAGTGTTCAAGCTGTATGTGTTTTAATCTGTTTGTCAGATGATCCCCCCCCCCCCTAAATTTCTTCAATAATATATAAGTCTCATATATTTATATATAATATGTGAACGAAAGACTGTAAAGTAATCTTTACATCACTTTGTGACCTTGATATCGCCCCCGATGTGTATTGTCATTTAGAATAAAGAAAACCAACGCATGTACATATCGACTCGTTACAGGTGAAAGATGACGATATTATATTTCGACCTAGGCATATTCAGAAAGGTACAGTATTTTGCCTCGTTTAGATACGATTTGGATGTGACTGTGGAAAATGCCCAACATTTGAGTTGAGATTATGGAAATTGCTATATTTGAGAGGATATTGTACCGATCCGTATCACTCTTTAAATTTACCATATTAATGTCGACATATCAAGCCCAAACTGCAAATGATTTGAGTGCATCTTTCACCTGGAACGAGGTGATAAACAACTAAAAGTCTAGCGGATAAAAATAGCTCTACGTCACTTGTATGACGACGTAATAGGTAAGCAAAGGATTTCCCCATGTGGATGTATTGACAAACGATTTTTACTAAAAATATGCGACGCTTGAAAGAATTTTACTTTTATATGATTATGCTGTTATTACTTGTTATTTTACCCGGGACACCTTAACCCCGCTGTGTTATCATTTCTTTATTTATTTTGATGTTTCAGGCTTTTCGTGGTTTCCCGTCCCTGCACATGATATATCAATATAATGTTTTAAGATAAACAAAGCTATGCATGTTTGTTTTTACAGTAGTTTTTTATTTTTGTTTTTGCAGATAATGATGAAAAACCACGTTATTCTCGTTCCTACTTTCCAAACTAATTTTACAAAACTAAAATTTCAGTTCCATGTATACATGGTAATGACCTTTCTGCAGAAATACTTGTATCTGATAAAACTTTCAGGTGTTCTGTGATAGATACTTACAACGTTTACTGATCCTGTACTGAATCTTCCTGTCTGAAACGGTACAGTGTGTGAGGATGTCCAGCTGTAGTCTGTCTATGAACAACTCGCACATCTCACCCGGTCTATACGGTATATACAGACATCGCTCTCCCTCACTCCTCTTATACTCCCACGATCGGCAGTATTCTGATATCACGTGAGGTGACGCCGTGGTCAAGAAAAACTTCAGATCACTGTCCTCCACCAGACACTCTGTAATGAACGCGTACATGACGTCATGTCGGGTGTCGGATGGCTTAAACTTGATTACGTCGTTTTCTACGTGAATGATTTCCTCGGGATTGTCGGCGGCGGTGATTTCCTCACAAACAGGTAGTTCTGTAAAGTATCGCTCTCTGATCGCATTGTACACTTTGATGTGAGATTCGTCCTTGACCTTGACGGTGTAGTCGTCCACCATCAGAAGACAGTACAGGAGACAACGTTCAGCTGGAGGACGGTCGTGGTACTGACCTGTAATATTGTATACCGAATATTACACATTTTTGACGTTTTATACAGAATATTACACATTTTTGACGTTTTATACAGAATACTACACATTTCTGACGTTTTATATAGAATATTACACATTTTTGACGTTTTATACAGAATATCACACATTTCTGCACAACAAGGTTGATTTGGAAAGTTCTTTACCATGTTTTTGTATTTTCACCAGAATTAATCATTATATTGTAAATACAATAATACCGGACCGACATAAATAAATTCCATATTTATTTCATGAACGCTGCATTATAATTCATAACTTCTTCGTGTATGCAATGTCAACGTCCTGATGGTTAAATACAGATCTTTAAAGCTTTTTTTTTTATTTTTTTTTTATTTCTAAAAAACCTCAGAGAAGTCGGTTTTAGTGTACATCCTTTAAAGGGGATATGATGCTGAGTTGAATGTTATTGGATTTGTATAAAAAAAAGAAGTTGTTGAATCATAGAAAGAAGGATTCATCTGTTTGAAAAAAAATCATATAGATCAATTTATTCGTTTACATGGAAACAACCTTCGAACTGTTGAAAAACCCAATGACGCCATAATCAAGCACTTATATATCCATGTAACCTCTGTAAATAAATTATCATTAATCATTTATTTCTCATTGTTGCATAAGTGTAAATGTGTTTTTATTTTTATTTCTGCGTTGAAGTGTGACAGACCACGCGTGTGTGTTTATAACTGACCACTGGACTTCGTTATACTTGTTTAACCGGTTTCTAATACTCACTCACTTTCCCGCTTTTACTAACCCAGGGCCCGCACTCTCGGCGCTACCCTTGAAGGGAACAGACATTAGCTACTTAGCATTCAAGTTTTCATATTTCATATACTGGAGATATATGTACCGGTGTTTGGTAATTATTCATGATAACTTTAATTATATGTAATTGGGATATTCATTATCATATTTAAACGTATTTCTGATTATTTATTTTATTTTAGGTTTTCACTTAATAGTTTTAATAAAACATCCCTCAGGTTGACGGTATTTGTCTCTGTGGTTGCATCCAAATATATGTATAGTGAATCAACAGTTTTTGATTTGAATACATTCAATGGTCATTATTCAAACATTCTATGTCCGGATACTAACATGTAAAAGCAGCTTTAAAGTAACATAAAAAAACAACGAAATATTCAGTCCGAATTTCCTTAATCTCACATACTTTTTTTCAAGAAAAATGATGAATGTTGAATATAGACTGCTTCGAAATTTCAAAAATCGCATTCGTAGGTACAAATAAGTCATTCAAGAGAACATTTCAATGTATAATGTGGGTCAAGGTCATTGTATGTATATGCCAAAACCCCATTGGTCATCTACCAGGACCCGTGACATTTATACCTGATGTGGAGTGTTTGGCGATGGAATAATGTGACTTACTATTTTAACGATTTAGTTCTGTCGCAGCTGGGATTCGAACCCCGACCTTTCACATGCGGAGCAACCGCTCTACCTCTAAAACATTGCGGCGGTCCATATGAACGAAACACTCGAGGGTGATGTTAAACAATATACAATCAATCAATCTTAGATATATCCGTGTTGTACATTGTAGAGTTTTAGCGCTAACTGTATCAACACTTAAACCTTCATACTAAAGTCATTTTTCTGAACACGCATATGGAAACCGATTGCCATACTCAAAATCAACAATCTCCTCGCGCATGCACGTGTGCTTTGTTTTAATTGGATGATACCAAAAGCAAAATTCTGAAAATCTGATATTAATGAAATGAATCAATAATATTCACAGTATTGGTAGATAATGTGTACGTGTATTGTTTTTCGTTCATGTTTTCTTTTTCTTTCGGAGGGGGGGGGGGGGTACTGAAGAAAAAGACCATGACTTTCTAGTTAATAATCAAAGTCTGAATTAAAAGAATCTTTGTGATAGGTTTACAATATGAATGTCTATCTAATGATTGGTGCGATCCACATATGCTAAATCAAATTGGCATGCTCGTGCAGTGTTACTTTTAATTTATTCTTACATTTTGAGATTTCAATGAAATGTTTTAAAACGTATGTGGTAGATGCATTTTTGCAAACATGAATCTACTCAATGTCAGAAAACATTCATGTAGATTTCAGTTCTTTTGGCCCAGTGGTTCTCTAGAAGAAGATTCTAAAAGATTTCCCTAGATATCTGTATGTAAAATTTTAACCCTCAACTGTGGCCCTACGCTACTCCCGAGGGTCATGATTTTAACAATTTTGAGTCTGCATTATGTCAGAAAGCTTTCAAGTGAATATCAGCTCTCCTGGCCTAGTGGTTCGTGAGAAGATTCTTAAATGACCCCACCCTTTTATTACATTTCTGTGATTATCCCCCCTTTGAAGTAGGCATGACCCTTCATTTGAATAAACTTGAATCCCCTTCACTCAAGAATGAGTTGTACCAAGTTTGATTGAAATTGGCCAAGTGTCTCTGGAGTAGATTTGCTATTTCATTACTATTTCCCCTGACAAAAAGATGTTGCCCTTCAATTAAATAAACTTAAATCCCCTTGCCCGAATTATGCATTGTTTGGTGGAAATTGACCCAGTGGTTCTGGAGAAAAATTCGAAAACGTGAAATTTCACAGACAGACGGACGGACAACGGGTAATCAGAAAATCCCACTTGAACTTTCAGCTTAAGATTGCTAAAAACCACAAGATTTTGATCACCGGAATGAAATATACATATACAATAAAAACAGTTTCTATATAAAAGTCATAGAAAGAATTTTCGGATTTTACGATGGATAATTTTTCGGTCAGATTTTGGAAAAATTTCAGGGAATTTCGAATTGGCATTGGTGCCAACTATCGGCGACAAATTAGACCCCCTCCTCAAACACTGTGATTGGTTGTGCTGAAGTACAGTGACACCACCTTTTAAATGCGGGGCGTTTGGGGAACGTCCATGACAGTCTCCGTTACAATCATAACTAGTATTACATTTGACATACTGTGAAGGTGAAGTGATACGGCACGGTGTGTAACAACGAAACGGTGTGGAACAATCTGTTACACACCGTAGTACGAATAGCGACACGATGTAAAAAAAAAATATTACCTAGCGCGCCATTTGTACTACGCTAATTGATTGATGGATTGTGTCTTGTTTAACGTCTCTATCGAGAATTGTTCACTCATATGGAGACGTCACCGAGAGCGGTGAATGGCTTCAAATTTAGCTCTTTGCTCGGCGCTTACGGTCATTGAGCAATGCTGGTTCTTTAGCTTACCACACCCACTTTGACACGGGGCATCCGTTTTTAAGGTCATCTTCGAGGACCCGTGATATTCGCACCTAATGCCGAGCGCTTGGCGATGAAAACGCCACTACCTGTTTTAATGACTTATGTCTGTCGCGGCCGGTGTAAAGGCAAATTTTGACTCCCATAGAATAATGACCCCTTTCACCCGTAGAAAAGAAATATCCATTTAAAAAAATCAGCCTATTTCACGTTTAGAAAAATGACCCCCGTAAAATAATGACCCCCTTGTAAATTTTATTAAGGATTATTTCTCTGGTAATGCCTAAGGGAGGCACTCCAACATTGTCATATTATAAGTAAATCTATCATTCATATGAAACGTAACCAGATTAAAACATATTAGGAATTGTAATTTTGTTTCAAAAATAAGAATTTACTTGTTTTAACAAAAGAGTGACTCGTAATTTTTTTGTCGATAAGCCCAACCTTTGCAGACCTGGATGGACATGCCGGGGGTTACTATGTCTTGGAAATCCTCTAATGTTGATCAGCGGCGGGAATTGTCTACTCATATGGATATCCAAGGAATTTCGAAAGAGGGGAGACAAATTCCCCCCCCCCGCCATCAGCCATTTTTACAGGGTGCTAAACCTGGAATTAATCTTAATTAATCACATCGTTTTTGTAAATTTGCTTTCTCTACATTCTTCACACACATACACACACACACACAGAGAGAGAGAGAGAGAGAGAGAGAGAGAGAGAGAGAGAGAGAGAGATATTTATTCTAGTGCGTTTCTACACGGTGATAGCAGGTGTACTGCATTTACTGTGATATGACAGTGCAGCGTTTTATTTAGGGTGTTTGATAATTTAACACAATAGGCAGTGGCGTAGCTGGGCTAAAAATAATGAGAGGCACCAAATAAATCCACCCCAAGCACATTTTGACTTGACAAGCAAAACAAATGATAAAAAATAGATAAAAACACACGTAGGATATCCTTCTGACACTCCAAAATCCTATTTCGCGAAGGGGAGGGGGCGACTTTACATTTCCCTTCTCACTCTTTTTTTTTTTACACTTTAGATAATTTGCTTGTATGCCATTTCCTACTGACTTCAATAATGAAGTTTCATGTATTTTCGTGTCTCCCGAAGAAAATTTTGAAGAAATCAAGATCCATGGCCTCTGGAGCGCTTCCGACTGTAATGACTCATTTTTTTTATTTGTGGGTACTAACTAACAATCCCAATCTGATAAAAATGAGATCCTCCATCTGCTCCTTTGTATTTATGTTGTAGAGACAATATGAAAACAAAGGAGCGGATCGGGGATCTTATTCTAGTCAGATTGTAAAAAAGTTTTACTTAAGGGGGGCACAACCATACTTCTTACCCCTTTGATAAGTGTGAGGATATGTGCCCCGGCTGTATCCTTCCCTACTCCCCTGTACTGTGTACGACATACTGCACTTTTGAACACTGCAATGGGGGGATCCCCTTCTAATATAAATGAGATCTAACTATTTTCACCGTAAGAACATTTTTCTTGTAACTAACAATTTTATGACGGTTTAAAACGTAACTCGGTCAAAAAAATGTAGTACGGAGAGAATAGGTTATGTAGATGCAAGAAATAATGCTTTGAGTGCTGAGAACCTGCATATCAAAATTGAGTATTTTTTTAACTGTGGTATATTCTCATTTGATCAATCTATGTTAATTTTGTGTTCAAAAAGTGAGGGGCACAAACACACTTGTGCCCCCCCCCTCTTCCAAAAGTGAGGGGGCACGTGCCCCGTTCCCTTGTCCTACACTCCTGACAGGCATAAATTATTCAGTGAAATGCTATAGTCTACCCAAATGTTATCGTTCGCATACCCACTGATACCTCTATCAACACTTAATCATTTTTCAAAATTCTTGAAAAACGATAATGATATCTAAATGATATAAGCTATTGACTTCAGCTGCAAACAATGAATGTCAATTCGTCAGTTTTAAGAAGATTTCACGCCTCTCTGTGAAACAAGAAGTATTGTATTTAGACGCAGCTCTTTTTTATGTGTGTGTTTGATTACACAAGGTCTATACACGTAAATAGAACACATTTTGAGAATGGAACTCCCCTTTTGAGAACTAAAATTTATGGTAGAACCTCTTTTTGAAAATTCCCCGGATCCGTCCCAGAAATATGCGGGGTTTTTTCAGTTGTAATTGGTCATGAAACCTACAATGGGTTTTCCTCAAATTTAATGAACTAGTTCTTACTTTTATTTTATTAACCGTGAAAAAAAAATACACATGGAATAAATTTGATAAGAGGAGTAGCAGGAACGATAACTCTGGGTAAATAATAACCTGAAAACCCATACCAACACCTTTAAAATCAAAAAATCTGCTAAGAAAGGGAGGGGGGTCATTTTGCTACGGGGGTAATTATTTTTCAGGTATGACACGCAAAATAATGACCCCTGGGTCTTCTTTCTACAAAATTATCCAATTTTTCTACGGCTAGGGGGTCACTTTTCGATGTCGACAAATGACCCCCGGTCATTATTCTATGGGAGTCAAAATTTGCCTTTACACCGGCCTTCCGCGTGCAGAGCGAACGCTAGATAACTTCTACATCACCGCAACGGTGATGATGAAAATGAATACTACATTCAGTCCTTTATTCATTTTACTTTTATAAAGATAAATGTAGCATTCATTTTCAAACTTTTTGAAAACAATGATGAAAATGAATATATGTACTACATTTATGTTTTATAAAAGTAAAATAGATAAAGCCTAGGACTGAATTTTCCATTCACATATTTAATAACTAGGGTAGCAGACAGTAAATGGGGATCTTTTACTGCCTCGCTAGTGAGCTAACTTTTCTAGTAATGTGGTAGAGTATCTCTCTTGACCATGCAAGTTTTGTATAATGCAACGAGGAATGTATCATGAAATGATTGATGAGTCTGATGTAAGTGTCATATGATTAAATACTCTTAATTACAACACCTTTTGCAAAGGGGTAAGCCGGCACAAATTTTGACTGTTAAAATTCTGCTCTAAAATCACGCCATCAATACATTTTTAATCATAAATTATGTTCAGCCCGTGTAGAATTGAAATTATGAAATACTTACTTTAGAATTCTATAATTTTCCTTCAATTTCTTCTAGTATTTACCCCCCCCCCTATTTCCCATTGATTCAACAAAACCTGTGGACTGACTTTTTCTAAAATATCAATTACCTATGAATACGATTTTTTGTTCACCAGGGGGATGCGTAAAAAAAACCATTGTCTTAATTAGTTATTATAATTACTTAAGTGTAATACATTATAGAGTTTTTGTCTTTATATCGTCAATTAATATCAATTTAATGAAAATTGATGTGAATAGACAAATTTATACAAGTTGAAAAAATAAAATCATATTTGAGGTATGGCGGTAAAACAATACTATTCGCTGGGTCCTTTTGCCGCATGAAATTTAATTTTTGATCATCTGTTTTTCTCAATTATATTCAAGTGATACAGTGAGAAAATTTTGTATAGTGTTATGTAAGGAAGGGCAATATGTAAAACTTATAAGGTACCAATTTTGATGCACCAATATATCACAAATTTGAACATCATAGAAAATATGCAAGTTCCTAATATTTTAGGAATTTAATACATGTAGTTGTAATTTACTACGAGAATAAGTCCAAAGAATATTATTAAGATATGCGTCCACTTTTTGTGTATTCATTGTCATAACATCAACAGCATGATGTAAACACCATGGCGTTATATAATTTTCATGCTGAAAAACAAAATTAAGTTTGAACGACTGCTAAACGAAAACTAGAAAATATATTGCTATGAAATAAACTGTTCAATAACATTACAGTCTTAGAGCGTCAACTGCGAAAGTCTCACTTTTTTTGGCAAGAGGGCCAATTTTAGTACTGTGCGGTTCTAGTTCTTTTGGCCTTCGCTGGGATGGGTGTTACTAAAACGCGGAACGGAAAACAGAATATAATTTAAGAAGTTTAATGATTAATGTAGCTAAGATTACACCAACTATTGGCAGACTTTGTTATGATTAAAATCAAAATTTTGGGAATTTGTTTACAAGCGTTAAAACCATATTATCTTAAAATTATGCATCATATATTGATTAAGCGAAGTTCAACGTTTGTAAAGGAATTTGCAATGCGTTTTACAACAATTTTAAAATGTCGGCATCGACAGATATTTTAGCGAGCAGCAACACCTATGGGTAGTAAAGCTTGAAGCAACTTTTAATGTCACCAGTCCAGCCAGACTGATGGAGTATAATTTCAACCAGTCTACAGAAAAATGTATTAGTCCAACAGAGTTTTCAAGATATAATTACATATATTTTGTTAATGTTATTAAAATGAAATTTAACTCAATATGCCTCAGACAATATTGTAACACTTGATTGTGGAATTTATATTTACGAATCAGATTCGTCTGATATCTACAGATCGAAGCATGTCAAATGTGTGTATAAGATTGTATAAGTATATTTTCCAAAATAATGCTTTAGAAAATTAACCAGTCCCATCGGAGTGACTAAAACAAATGTCAATCTGTCCGCCAGACGTTTACCCAGTCACAGACTGACGAACGGATGTTAATTTCGAGCCCTGGGTAGGGAATGGAAAGAACACACGTACTTTATATGCCCATCTCCCCGGTGGCACAACGTCATTAACGCACATTTACATGTAGATTTAAACATAATACCGTGTATGTGCACTGTATATTTACAACAGGGAGTGTGATGTGTGTATAACAACGACAATTCATGATCTTATTAAGTCAGCAAGTTAAACATTTTGTGTTTGATTTATTATCTTTTTTTAAAAGTAGCAAAGACTTAGCGACCGCAGCACTCCAAGGAGGACTTCTAGCAGTTTATTTCTCAACTGAATAGTTGTATCTTAATATTTAGATTAATAATAAGATGACCTTTTAATTCCATTCAAACATAAATTGTCTTTCAGTCCTTTAGCTATTTCATATCTAAGAATTCCTCATACTATGGATCGTAAACTTCACCGTAGTTTCCATTGGTTCTATTTCAATCTTTCATTCCCGCTGTGTGTCTTCGAGTTCAACACTAATCCGCAGTATGTCGGTAAATGTACGAACTTTCCCATAATTTCATCCCACAGCGGACTCGTTCACTATAAAATTTGGTGTGATACATAAACACATATATGTGTATTATACCAGGTGTAGAACTAAATTACGAATAAAAGCAAGTTCGATTTAAGAAGACTATGTTAGGGGGAATTGTTGAAAAACATTATTTTATCTTATACAATGTTGTTTTCGGGAAGGGGGAGGGGGTATTCATTAGGTATACAATTTGAAAATTCAAGTTTTTTCACATCTTCGCTAGCCAAGGGTGACGATACACGGTGTTCCTCTTTCACCCTTGGCAGATATAGCCGCCGAAATGAAAACTTTAAGTAGCGCCATCTGACGTCCTAAAATAGTTACGTCCCTTGAATCTATAAATTCTTCCTCCAATGAAAATCGCTGTAACATAAGTATGCGAAAACTGACGTCAGAAAGAATGGCTGCCTCCATAGATCAACAAACTAATGCCATTTGTGATCGATTTAAAATCCAATCGCTAACAGAAAAACAATACAAAACTATAACGGCTATAGAAAATGGAAAAGACGTGTTTACGAGCACCAAAACCGGTAGTGGAAAATCGCTAAGCTACGAATACTTCCCAGTCCTGCACCCAGGAAAATGCGTGTTGATCATAGCCCCCCTGATTAGTATTATGAAAGAGCAGTGCGAAAAATTGCAAAATCTGGGCTTTAAGGCGTCATACATTGGAAAAGACTTACAAGATACAGATTTACTTGAACAGGGCTTGTATGATTTTGTGTTTGGAAGCCCCGAGGTCTTCCTCAATAACAGCAAGTGGAGAACTATGTTGAAGTCGGACATCTACCAGATTAAGTTGCAGTTAATAGCAGTTGATGAAGCTCATACGGTTACACAATGGTATGTTTATTAAGCTAGAATTAATTGACCTTTTCTTAATGATGTATGATACTGAAATTGATCAAAATATATCCCCCACCCTATTTTTTTGGATTGAAAGAACTTTATATATATTTCTAGTGATTTTAAATTATCGTTCACACCCTCCTAAATACAGTATGTGTGAATATTATCCATATAGAAAGTTGTTTACATTTGGAAATAGACAAGTGGGCAATTACTTTGAAATGTAATGCATATGGAATTTTACAATTACAAGTATCACCATTTTTCATTTAGAAATGTAATTAATTAAATCATAACTATTTTGCTAAAAAATGAATTAGTAAATACAGAACACATTACAATGAACATAAATTACAGTGGAATTTCAAGAGTACAATTTATTTGCAGGCAACTTTTTTTAAAAGTCAGATTGAAAGTAAATACATGTATATAATTACAGGTTACCATTTTACATGTCAGCTGTATTTCATTAGATTTTTTGAAAAGGACAGTTCTGGTCTAAAAACTTTGCCAGAAATACTTTATTTTTAATGAGTATGATCAGAGCTATGTGGAATGTACAGCTGACACTTACTTATACTTGTGGTTATGTTTGGAACTACATGCATCTGATTTCCTTATTTAAATTCACTTTTACCCTGTTTACCTAGCTTCCGTGAAATGATTAATTTTATTATTGACAGTTTATTTCCAAAAAATTTGCAATAAATAAATCAATAGGAGCATTTGTCAATCAACATTGAATAAACTCACACACAGAGTACAAAGTCTGTGATTTCAAGAATGTATTTTAAATTTTAAAAAAAATCATATTTAATATGAAATAAAACATTATTGAAAAGTAATGGTCATTACTGGCATTTGAATGAAAGTAATGCATTACATTCTGAATCATTGCAATTACTTTTAACTGATATATGGGTCCATTATACCTCATTACTTTAAAAAATGCATAACCAGGTCTGTTTGTAAATTCAATGTTCTTGTTCTTTTTCTGTGTTTTAGGGGAGAGGGAGACAAGGAAGAGGAGCCCTTCAGAGAGGCATTTGCTCACATTGGAGAATTGAGATCACTGTGCCCCAATGCATCTTTACTTGCCCTTACTGCAACATCTGGGCCAAGTCAACGAAGGAAAATTATGAAAATGTTATGTTTTAGTGTAAACTCTGAAGTTATATTAGATTCACCAGATCGAGAAAATATTAAGTTAACATCATTGTGTATTCCAAATTCAGATAATTTAGAAAAAGTATTCCATTGGTTGATTGATATATCGAAGACCCAAAAGGCAAAAGCTGAGCGACACATTATTTTTTGTGAAAGTATTGCAGATGTTTCCAAGATCTACACAACATTTGTTAAACATTTTGGCAATGACTGTCAACATTTTGAAATGTTTCATAGTAAAACAGATGAGAAAGTGAAAGAAATCATTTCGAAGGACATGAACGTAGATGGTAATATCCGGGTGCTGATCTGTACAAATGCGGCTGGCATGGGGGTGAATTTCCACAATGTACACCATGTTATCCATTACAAACTACCTAGGAAATTGGATACATTTGTTCAGCAGATGGGGAGAGTAGGACGTGATGGACAGTTCTCAGATGAACTGATATTGTATAACACAAATAATAATCACCTTAAAAAAGTGGAAATTGAGATGGTACGTTTGGCTAAAGATGACAGTAAATGTAGACATGAAATCCTTTGTGAAGCCTATCTATTACCTAGCAAGAAAATATTACCATTACACGACTGCTGTGATGTCTGTGAAAGTAAATGCGAGTGTAAAAGTGATCTTTGTCCTCGAACACATGAAGGTGTAAGGATAAAAAATGAAGACAATTCATCATCAGACCTTGAGGATGAAATGACAAGATTTGTTAATGACAGAGAGAAACAACTAATTCATGATAAACTACTGTTCTATAAATCACAAATGTCCACTGCTGATTGTATTGTGAAATTTGAAGTACTACATGGACTGACAAATGAAGTTATTCAAAAGATAGTAACAAACAGTAATTCAATATTTACACCTGATGATGTAATGAGAAAATATCCAATTTGGTCAATGGATACTGCTACTGCCGTTAGTGAAATTATTTCCGATGTTGTTGGTGATTTGGATATGTATAATTTAGCCGAAGACTCTGAAGTAGAGTCTGATTGATGTATTAAATAAATATGCATATCAAATAAATCTTGTGAACTTGGTTTATAATTGTTGAATTTAATATTTCACCTTTAACCCTTTACATGACAAAGGACAAATCCATGAAATCTACAATCATTCCTATAATACTGCACAAATTCCATTCACTGAAAGCCTTTTAAAATATAAGATGTAGTTTCCTTTTTGTATGCTAATCTGCCCAGTTATTGTTTACAGAGGTGTGATCAAGTCATGTAAAGGGTTATTAAGGAGGAAAACAGTCTACACTGAAATGTCAATTGATTTCATGCATACTGTGGTATTTGAGTCTTGTCGTATTTTCACCCATTGACAATTAACATTTCCAGCCAGTTTTAAATATATTGAAAATCAAATTTCTCCATATTAAACATATGTACTAGTTTAGAATCCCCCCCTTTTAAAATTTGTTCTTTGAGAGGTCAAAAAGGGTGAAAATAAAACCAAGGCAAAAAGTTTCCCGTCAACTCTACAGTACTACATTGGCAAGGATTTAACAAAAATTACTGCATCATGAACATTACGGGGCTCTTAAAATTTGGATTGCTTGTTCCCACTTCAAAATGCTTTGCACACTTTTTTCCTAAAGGATCATGTCAATAATTCCAAATTGATGGATAATAAACTCAGAAAATCCAACATGTCCTGAATGCTTGTCCAAGTTGAATCCAAATTTCCTTAAAATATTGCTACTTTAATTTCCTAGTTCTAATTATATATTTTTAATATCTTTAGTGCCAGAGCCCTGCTTTGTTTTGTTAAAAAATAAATCACAATCTAATTAGATTATCTTTTACATTTACTGTATGATTTCAACATATAAAGCAGTTTCTGATTAAAAATGTCTTGGTACATCAAATTTAATGGTTTTGCTCCTTCATAATCTTTCTATACAAGCTCATATGATAATGCTTCTTTTTGGCTTTGAATCCATTTATGCAAGTCTACAACTTTAACCCTTGAGAATAAGTCCTGAAAGGAAGAAAAGGCGTTGAATTGCCTTCCAGGCAAATAGTCAAATATTTCAGCTTTCTTCAATTCATCAATCATCAATTCTACATCGACCTTTTTTGATGTCTCAGTCCGCGATGTCCCTTTAGGCGTCATTTTGACCTCTTGCATCATATTGCACTTGATTTGATCTTGGATCTGAAGTGATAGGGCTGCCTTTCTTGCACTTTCATAAGTAATATTTGCTCCTTGTGTGCGCACTTTTTCTTTTAATCTGTGGACCATGATTTCGACCAAATTGTCGTTTGGTATGTTGTGTCTGTTGCCACCAGAAAGATTTGCTGTACAGTTCCACTTATATTCATAAGCATCTCTGGGACTAAGTATGCAATGGTAATAGGCTAAGAAGCGAAACAACCAGATCTGATATTTTGTGTGATGAGTTAGACCTGAAAGTAGCATTTGGAACTTGGCATTGGCCATTATCCTGTCACCATCACCCATACAATATCCATCATTGGTGTCTTTCAGCAATAGCAAACATTTCATCAATGAAGCTCTGTATAGACCAATCCGATCAGGTTTCTCCTCTCCTGCATCATTCTCACTAAAATCCCACAAATGTTTCTCTTTCAGGTGTCTCTTTAGATGACCTACTTTTTTATATTCCTTTCCACAAGAGATACAGATATATTTCTGTAATTCATAGTCAAACATGTCTCGGATTTGTTGACTTTTGACATCTAGTTCTTGAACTTTCTCTGACAATCGATCACAATCTACCGAAATATGGAAAACAACCCATGTGAAAAGATTTTAAATGCTTAGAATATGTAGTACATAAAAATTAACTACAACATGTACATGTTAAAATACTCATAATTATCTAACAGTATTTCACATCAATCTGGTCAAGGATTGCTTTATCTTCTAAGTAATATCTTACCATCACTAAGGTTTACATATCTATCAAGTATATCCTTGGCAATCTGACGAATAAACTTGATATTGTCTTCTGCAGATTGGGTCTCAAAAATCTCTTGTTTTCGGTTCGGTTCAGAATCCAAATTCTCCATGTCCAGAAGATGTAGGCATGCTCCTGCGGTGAAGGCATCCAAGCAGTCCATCAGAAATGCATAGTGAGCTCTAATACAAAAATAAAAAATCAGTAAATCTATAAAAAAAAAATAATAGAAATGTCTTAGTGAGCAGGCAAGGCACACCCACCCACCCACTTTTCCTGGTGTTCCTAGAAACCTCACCAAACACACTAGCATTTTTTTTTCAAGCAGAGTGGTCCTTTGTGAAATTTTTTCCCTTCTTTAATTTCAACATGCATAATTATAATGATATTTTTGCACACACTTAAAAAAAACCCATTGTTTATTATTCATCAAATTATAGTTGGTATTGCTACTGATAGGGTCAGTTTGTATGGTTTTTATGTCTTTTTTAAATTTAAAGTATTAGTGTGTTGAAAAGCATCTAATAAGTAATGCACTTCTAGCTATTAACTTATTTCCATGTCGATGTACATGAAATTAATACAAAGTTATTGATACCTGTACTTCTGAATGACTTCATCGCCACCATGGACATCTATTCTGTGAACAACATTTCGCAGCTGACTTAAAGTACCTACTTCCCCAGCAGAAGTCAACTTGTAAAATTGCTGATACACGAGCTGAAATGTTACAAAAATGAGTAAGATGATGCAATTATTGTTCAGAAATATTTTTAATTGAATTGGTTACTCAAATTTACTTTTGCATAAACATTACAAGAGGTATGGATAAATTATAGACAATGATCAAGTTATTATATATATATATGGTTTTAAGTAGAAAAAAGCATATAATGAAGTTTTATAAACCTTAAATAACTGCTTTTTACTGTATATGGCACCTTTCAAAAGGTTAGCGATCAGATGAGAATAAAAATTAGTAAGAACATTGAACATAGATAAACAAATCAAAGATACTTAAATTGGGATTACTTTATGATTATAATTGTAAATTCATTCAAAGCATGTTTGCTATAATTGTGTTTTACTACATGGCAACTTTTGAAAAGGTTAGTGATAAGAAAAAAATAAAAGTTAGTTGCAACATTTGAACATATAAACAAATAAAAGATCCTAATATGGGATTGGGACATCTCCATTATGTGAAATACTTCCTTTCCATTTAATCTTGGGTGATTTAAAAAAAATTGAAAGTTGCTTGTATGTTCATACATTTTTCAGTTGTATAGATAGACAGTATCCCATTCCCCTTTCAATAAATGCTCTAAAATGCAACATTCAATAATTGAACATTTTGAAACATAACAGATAAAGAAATACTCCATATCCTCAAGACTAAGTCAGGGCTGTGACTGAATTCCTCACAAATCGGAGGAAAACTGGTCAAAAATGAAGAAAAACACCTCAACCTACTGGTAAAATATCATTTTCTGTCACTTTAGGTCAAACCCAGAGTGTTTTATTTTCTCGGAAATTGAGCCAATCAAAAGATTTCAACTTTAAAGAGGAAAAAATCACACCACTGTTAAGTAGTTGTGAATACTAGGAGCTAAAACCGTAATTATTCCAGGGTTGGGCGGTTAGAACCCCATGTTTTAACCGTCCCTGTCAATACTCCCAAAGTGGTCAATATCGGTCATTTCAGATTCTAACTTTCCATTTTCCTATTCTTTTGCAAATTTCTTGTAAAGATAATATAAATCATTTCAATATTAAGTTACAAATTTTAGAAATTAATATGCAAATCTGGTATTGTTTAATTTCTGATTGTGTAATTTATAATACATGTATATATAGAGGGGGTAAATACAATTATGGTCTTTTTCAAAATTTTGAATTACAAGAAAATAGCAGTTATGCTATTAAAACTCAGGTACTGGGCTTCAAGATATAAAGACTACCAGTAATTATTGACTGCTATTGTTATAAAAAAAAACACCAACAACATGTATCGCAATAGCTACATGTACAGACCACCCTCTGTGCAGATGTCACTCCACATGAGATCTATTGTTAAAGTTTGATTGACAGGTGGCCTACCATTGATCACAGTAAAATTGGGGGGTGGGGATGTTAACTTAAAATTCAGTGTTTAAGAATAACAAGTAACTGGACATTGAATAAACACAGTGATTTAGTATGAATTGGGGACAGTGCTGTAGATAAACAATGTATTGCAATGCACAGAGCAGGAAATTTACCTGACCACAGGAAACAAGAGTTCACAGATGTGTTAATGCATACTCTGGGACCAGAGATGACCAGTGTGCATGTTCATGTTATGAAAATATAACCAACCTATCCCCTCAAATGTTTATTTAACAGCTAAAATGAAGATTAGAAACAACAGGTAGTTCTTGTTAAACTGAGAAAGTTTAACAGAAATAGAAAACACTTATATTATAAACTGATAGTGCATGTTATGAATTACAGTAATTACCATAATGGCCACTTAAACATTTATAATATAAACCAATAACACAGGTTATAATGACCAAACAATTTTCAATCAACCTGTATTAACCAGCTTTAACCAGTATTGATCACCAGCCCTGTCAATACTCATATTGACCACTTTTTTGCCAACCCTGAATTATTCTGATGAAAGAAACGTACACTTTCTTTGTTTTGACCAACTAAAATCAAGATATCTAGAAAAAAATCTTAACTCAAGAAATTGATGTGGAATTTCTCTTCTTAAAAACAGTTAAAAACCAGAGGGGTCCCTAAGATGACACAGACTACCAAATCTTCCATGTGTAAGGTCAATAAAATAAATGCTTATGGAGTTATTTAGATCAAATTTTTATTACACAAATATGGCATGGTAAACTGTGAGACCTAAGAGACCATGAAACTCAACGAAACAGAAATAAAATACCTATAACTCCATGAACAGCAACAAACATAACTACTCAGCTATTACCAAACACAGATTCATCATACGATGCAACCCTTCTGGTCTGTGAATAACACCTGCCAGCTGATCAAACTCGGATCTGCCATTCAGCATTGCTAACTGAGCACTGTAGGCTCGTTCGTTTGTCAACACATCGCCCCCAAATACCTTCTTCTTGATAACCTTGGGGTTTTCTTCCTGAGTGTGTGCAATATATTTTGCATGGATGTGTTCCAGAATTGTTATCATGTCCTCGCTCTTATTCTCACTTTTGTCCAATAAATCCAGAACCACAAAATCAGACTTTCTAGACATTTCATCAAGATGAGGGTGATGAATAACATCTGGCAGGTATGGAGCATACTTTTTGAAACATTCTACATACTTGACAATTATTTTCATAATATGAAATAGACAATTCTCCTCTAAAAACTCGCAATCAGAACGACTTGGAACAAAAACACCATTATTAACAGCACTGATGGATACAGATGGGGACTGATTACTTAAACCATTGTCAGTAATACGCTTCTGTAAACCTATCATTAAGAACCAATGCAGACTCTTTCTCTGTTTTTCTTTGCTCATGTTTGATGGGCTTTTAGAAATGTCAACATTATCCCCGATTATATCTGAAGTGTTCAGATCATCAGTACCTAAAGTTTCCAGTGCCTTTTTTTCATTGATGACTGTCGAGTTGATGTGCTCAGTCTGGTACTCTGCTAGATCTGCCTTCTTCTTAGTTGCTGCTGAGGAGGACACACTCAGTCCCATTTTTTGGAACAAGGAAATGCACTGTAATAAGAATCTGATCAATAAAATTTGCTTTAATATTACAATTACTACTATCATGAACCACATAATGTGAAATTTTAAAATGTATAATGATATCAAACACTGCATGGCACCCGTGATCTTAACATTCTACTTGATATAAATGTATGCTAATCATGTGGAAGTTGATGGTCATTAGGGGTAAGATCAAAGTCTGATAAAAATCTAAATTCAAATAGCTAGGGGGAGGGAGGGTAAAAACTCCCGTAAGTTTCTGTTATCCAATAGCGATTACACTTTTAATAGTGGAAAGAAAAAAAAACAACAATTGTTGACACATGATAATATTACATTTCAATGACCATTAAATAGTTTCAATTAACACTTGCATTTGTGAATAACCAGTAGAAAAGGTATACAGACTGTTACCTGTATTTATACTCTTGTATGTTTTTTTTTTCCATTCAGTTTCTACATTCATCATATTTAGATTTTAGGGGGGGGGGGGGGGCTTAGAGAAAATTATGTAAATTTAGTTTTTGTCGGACATTGAACTTTTGATCTCGTCCCTTTTAAAAGTGAGTACATTCAATGAAATGTTGACATCTGAACAAACAATAGATTGATTGAATATTGTTTAACGTCCCTCTCGAGAATTATTTCACTCATAGGGAGACGTCACTACTGCCGGTGAAAGGCGGCAAAATTTATGCCTATGCTCAGCACTTATGGCCATTGAACTTGAAGGGATCTTTATCGTGTCACACCTGCTGTGACACTAACAATAGAAAATTAGAAATAGAGGCTTGTTTTGATAAGGAGTATATAGTACATATCAAAACAGGAACAGAGACAAAACACTATTATCTAGCTGCAAGTTCTAAATATCTATAAGAAAATTCCAGTTCCTAATTATCCTTTCCAGATATATAAGTAAATTATCTTGAAAAATTCAGATCATACGGGATTCAATTTGAAATTTTACCTCATCTGTTGTCCCACTGTGATCCAAAATTTGAGCAACAATGTGATGTAGTGCAGACATATGCATATTTTTGTTTCTCGTAATAATGGCTGTGGTTACTGCTATTCCAACGTGGGAATCTTTGAGAGAATGCGACAGAGTTTTGTATAATATGGGAGCATGTAACTGTATCTCAAAAAGTAATCTGTCAAATTTGAAATTAGATAAGTTGTCACACTTTGTACTTCTTAAGCAGCAATTTGCCTTTTTGGATACCAACTTTGTAATGTCTTTTTTTTATGTCACTGATAACGCAGCTAATGAATTCCTCTTTCAGAAAAGAGTTATATGCTATCATTGCTATCTTTCGTTTAGGCTGTCCATTTGATATGGCTTTGACAACTCGTTTTAGTTCAGCATCCTTCACAAGTCTAGATTTGATCTGTTTTCCAGTGTTGAACAACACCTACAAATATATGCAAGTTGAATTTTAAAACAGCCATATGATATACAAATTGTTACACATGTATATCAATCATATGATAACCAAACAAGAATGAACCATCAATTATTTCCATTAAAAGGCATCAGATGCTCAGAATCTTTGAATAATGTGCAGCATTTCAATAACAGAAACACTTAATAACCCATACTCAAAAGATTTATCAAAGTTTAAAACTACATTGAACTTTACATCATTAGACTTATTTAATACATGTCTATTTCTACTTATTAATGGCATACACAAAATTACACATTCACCTTAATTTTACTGGGTGTAAAAAGTTTAATACATGGCTTTCGCTTGGGTTTATCTGGAGTCTTTGCAGAAACTGTTAAATTAAATTAAAATATCATCCAGGTAAGCATGTTCATTATTTTCATCATCCACTCCAAACCAACTGAATAATTCCAAATTCTAAGAACATATAAAATATATTGTATTTACTTTCAACATGTTGAAATTGTTTATATAACAAACAAACAAATAACAATGTATATTGACAAAATTAATGTGCATTATCATGCTGTCATATCATTGTGAAATGATTATATTCACCTGGTTTACTTTTCTTTATTTTCCTTGGAGTTGGTGACAGTCCAACTCCCTGCCTACTTCTCTTTGACTCCAAGTTGGAATCATCTGAGATTACATTCTCTATTGGTGTCAGCGTGTCCTCGTTTCTCAATGATAATTCGATCATGGTAGCGGTCGCACTTACATTACCCAACGTCAGATTTTGACGAAACGATTTAATTACTTCTCCTTTCTCCTTTCTCAAATCTTCCATCTTGTGCAATAAGTCATAGTCAATTTTATACAACTTCCGTAATTTTGAATAGCATTGACTACACACATACGAGCCGTCATTTGGAGATGGGATTGATCCCAACACTTCACATAACTGTTGAGTGAATTCAAACGTTGAGGAAAAAATTGTTCTCCTTGATTTCTTGTCAAGAATGGCCCGACACGTTCTGCATGTGGGCGCATCCATTTTGTTTGATTTATCATGGATTTTCATTGGTTGAAATTTTCGAAACTAAAATACGCAAAATGAATCGATGCAAATTTTGAAAAAAACTAACAGCATCTCTTGAAATATTCATTTAAAAAGTGGGTCGTCGATAATCAATCATATCATAATCATTTCACACTAAATCATACCAAATTTATTAGTTTCTTTTTATAATTTTTATATAAGAATTGATTTATGTGTAAAGCGTCTATTAGTAAAATCCGTGCGAAAGCCAAGTCGCGCAGCCAATCAGATGGCTTCTTCAAAGTTTTCATTTCGGCGGCTATATCTGCCAAGGGTGAAAGAGGAACACCGTGTATCGTCACCCTTGGCTAGCGAAGATGGTTTTTTCAGTATGGTGATATTTTTTTTTATTGATATTTTACACGGTAAGTTAATGATTTTGATTGATTGTATCTTGTTTCGTGTCTCTCTAGAGAATGTTTCACTCATATGGAGACGTCACCAAGACCGGTGAAGGGCTTCAAATTAGTCCTTTACTCAGCGCTTACGGCCGAGGGTTCTTTAGCGTGCCACACCTACTGTGACACAGGACATCCGTTTTAAGGTCATCTCCGAGTATTCGTGTTATTCACACCTTATGCCGAACGTTTCGAGACTTAATCCTGTCGCGGCTGGGATTCGAACCCCGACCTTCCGTATGTGGAGCGAACGTCCTAAACTCTAGACCACCGCGGCGGTTAGTTAATGATTTTAAAATGCATATGTACTAGTATGAAGTATGTGAACCAGTGGATTCTCTGGATGACTTCCCGCTCTCTGTGTGTAATTTCTGTTTCCCTTGTTCATAATAAACCTTTTATTTTGCAAATTGCTGACCTCATAACATTATTGCATATAATATTTCCGTTTCGTTTTCCCTTCCGCGTTTTAGCAACACCCTTTGTTCGTCGCTTACGGCCATTGAGCAGTGAGAGTTCTTTAGCGTGCCACACCTACTGTGACGCGTAACATTCGTTTTTAAGGTCATATACGAGGACCCGTGACATTCACATCTAATGCCGAGTGTTTTGAGATGGAACTGTTGTTAGGGCCTACCTGTTTTAACGACTTGGGTCTGTCGCGTTCAGGATTCGAATCCCGACCTTCTGCGTGCGGGATGAACGCTCTAACCTTTAGGCCACCGCGGCGGTGCTACGCTGTATTTAACAAACTGTCACATACCGTGCTGCGGATGGCAACGGTGTATACCAATTCGTTACATATTACCGTGCGGGGACTGCACCTTTTTAGGGGGTGACTCTGGGAAAAAATCAAAGTCTGGTAAATTCCATTTAATCATGGTGTTTGTGAGTGGATATATGAGTGTGACAACCATGTAAATCCACGTTTGAAGCAGTGATTCCCACAGCAGCTTCTAAAGGGTAGGGAAATTTAGTACCCCAGAAAGGGGCAGAAGGGAACCCTCGCTTGGTTCGAGGCTTAAAACACCACGTCCTCACAAGTCAAGGTTTTGTGATTTGGAACTGTATTTTGATCATGAAAATGCTCAATGCACTCTTCAAAAAGTTGTACAATTATAAAACAAAGTAACAAATCACATAAATAAATAATTCTTTTTAATCTGTTACCATGGAAACAAAGCCTGGTGGTTAGTAATTTTATATGGTTTCTTAAATGTTTATGGTCCAAATATTATGTTTGAAGTGAAATTTTTCTGATATAAACCTTGTAAAACTACTCAATATACATTTCTGTTGCCATGGCAACCAATTTAAATTTTATTAAAGACATAAAAAAATGCTTTTTTGTGTTTTAAAATAAATTTTTTCTACCAACTAGAATTAAAGATTATCTTATAGATAATATATATTTTTTTAAATTCTACCATCTTTTTATCCTATAAGTTTTTATAACACTGGTATTCTCGTTTGTACAAAGATCCTGTAAATGTAAAACATCAACAACAACAACAACAAAAAAGAAATTAAGCTCATTTGGTCACCCCCCCCCCAAAAAAAACCAAACAAACAAAAAAAAAAAAAAAAACGACACGGGCGATTTTTGAAAAAAGTCAATTTTCAAAAGATATATTAATACTGAGCATACTGATATGCTACATGTCAAAATGTCGCAAACCTTACCCAAGTTATTTTTTACTGAAAAAGTCATTTGAAAGTTTAATTGAAGCTGCGCGATGTTTCGGGAATGTCTCTGCCTTGTTTTGAAATATTGCACAGAGTCAGTTGACACCAAAATCATGGTTAATTGATATGGATTAATTTATATTCTACCCGTATATATTTAAATTTTATTTTGATTTTTGATACGGTAAAAGTCTCGTTACATGATCTCTGCGAAATTGAGTTGTCTCTCTTGTTTATCTGATTTAGATATCGCTAATTATAGATTTTGACGTATCAGAATAATTTTAAAAATCTTTCAGATATTATTAAGAATGTTATTTCCATAGATGAATACTTCATGTTCGTGTTTTAAAAATGAATTTCCAAGTATTTTTGTATGCAAAATGGCCGGGGAATTAATACACGAATTGATGATAAAACGGACATCTCTCTTGTGATAAAAGCAGTGAAGGAATGGTATGCCACGAAATGACATGGGTTTCAAATGACTTTTCTCAAACTGCTTATAACTACCCCTTCATACTTCTTGAGGTACACAAAAGCGCGCGCCAATCCACGCATCTAGCTAGCTAGGTTCACTTCAGTCGTGTACCGATTCTAAGCGGTTCACCGTAAAAGCAAAACGATATTAATGCATATATATAGTGATGAAAAGGAAACGGTCACCTTTTTATCAAATTGTAAATATTATCACAATATTCAGAACTTAATCTTGTGCCAGTTTTCAGTAAACGGATGCATGTCAGAATTAGCCTCGGAAAGAGTTTTTTTTACTCATATAAATCCATTGTAAACGTATCTGGAATAGAAATAGGATTTTAATATTTTTTAAAGCGAATATCATACCGAACGAATTTCGCAAGGTTGAAGTGGTATACACTTTTTTTTTAAAATGATACAGTGTACCATACTTAGACAGTTTCTACGGATGTTTACCGTTATCACGTGCTTCCAATTATCGGATTAGACACAAGTGATCAATTACGATCTGTTCAATTTACCTGGTCAAATACTGCATCCGGCAAATAAAACGAACTTGACAAAAGAAACAGACATTTCTAATTGGGTACAAAAAGGGGAATTTTTGTGTTGTTGTTAATGGCAAAAGGGCGGCGATTTCATTCTTACCTTATTTAATGAGAAGATAAATCTGCAGTTTTAACGACAGTCATTACATCACCTCCAAATTATTCTTGGTGACATATTTTTGGTATATATAATTTAAGTCTGTGTGCCTGTGTTTTGTCTATCAATATATATGTCTGTCTGTTTCTGTCTATCAGTATGTCTCTCTATCTGTGATTTAGTCTGTTTGTCTGATTTTTGTCTATCAGTCTTTCAGTGTTTTGTCTATCAGTATATCTGTGTTTTGTTTATCATTATATCTGTGATTTGTCTGTCAGTTTGTATGTATTTTGTCTATCAGTATGTCAGTGTTTTGTCTATCAGTATGTCAGTGTCTTGTCTATCAGTATGTCTGTGTTTTGTCTCCCAATCTGTCAATCAGTATGTCTATCTGTGTTTTGTTTGTGCTTTGACTCTCAGTATGACTGTGTTTTATCTATGAGTATTTCTCTGGTTTGTATATCGGTATGCCTGTGTTTTTCTATCAGTATGTCTGTCTGTGTTTTCTTTCAGTATGTAGGTACTTTGATTATTAGGATAGATGTGTTTTGTCTATCAGTATATCCGTGTTGTGTTTATCAGTATGCCATTATGTTGGTTTTTGTCTATCAGTATGTCTGTCTGTCTGTGTTGTGCTTATCAGTATGCCATTATGTTGGTTTTTGTCTTTAAGTATGTCTGTCTATCTGTGTTGTGTTTATCAGTATGTCATTATGTTGGTTTTTGTCTTTAAGTATGTCTGTCTATCTGTGTTGTGCTTATCAGTATGCCATTATGTTGGTTTTTGTCTTTAAGTATGTCTGTCTATCTGTGTTGTGTTTATCAGTATGTCATTCTGTTGGTTTTTGTCTTTAAGTATGTCTGTCTATCTGTGTTGTGTTTATCAGTATGTCATTCTGTTGGTTTTTGTCTTTAAGTATGTCTGTCTATCTGTGTTGTGTTTATCAGTATGTCATTATGTTGGTTTTTGTCTTTAAGTATGTCTGTCTATCTGTGTTGTGTTTATCAGTATGTCATTCTGTTGGTTTTTGTCTTTAAGTATGTCTGTCTATCTGTGTTGTGTTTATCAGTATGTCATTCTGTTGGTTTTTGTCTTTAAGTATGTCTGTCTATCTGTGTTGTGTTTATCAGTATGTCATTCTGTTGGTTTTTGTCTTTAAGTATGTCTGTCTATCTGTGTTGTGTTTATCAGTATGTCATTATGTTGGTTTTTGTCTTTAAGTATGTCTGTCTATCTGTGTTGTGTTTATCAGTATGCCATTATGTTGGTTTTTGTCTATCAGTATGTCTGTCTGTCTGTGTTGTGTTTATCAGTATGCCATTATGTTGGTTTTTTGTCTATCAATATGTATCTCTGTTTTGTTGTGCTTTGACTATCAGTATGACTATTTTATCTATGAGTATTTCTCTGTTCTGACTATCAGTATGACTATTTTATCTATGAGTATTTCTCTGTTCTTTCTATCGGTATGCCTGTGTTTTGTCTATCAGTATATCAGTCATTCTGTTTGTGTTTTGTCTATTGGTATGCCTGTGTTTTGTCTATCAGTATATCTGTCTATCTGTGGGTTTTGTCTCTCTCAGTATGTCCGTCTGTCTCTCTTTGTCTTTTATCTATCAATCTGTCCCTGTTTTATCTATCCGTATGGCTGTATATTGTATTTCAGTATATCTGTCTATCTGTGTTTTTTTCTCTATCAGTATGTCCGTCTGTCTGTCTTTGTCTGTCTTTTGTCTGTCAATCTGTCCCTGTTTTATCTATCCGTATGGCTGTATATTTCAGTATATTTGTGTTTTGTAAATCAGTATGCATATCTGTTGTGTCTCTCAGTATGTATGTCTTTTGTCTATCAGTATGTCTGTGTTTGTACATCAATATGTCTGTCTGTGTTTTGTCTATCAGTATGTCTGTGTTTTGTATATAAGTATTTTGTGTTTTGTCTATCAGTATGTCTATGTTTTGTATATAAGTATTTTGTGTTTTGTCTATCAGTATGTCTGTGTTTTGTATATAAGTATTTTGTGTTTTGTCTATCAGTATGTCTGTGTTTTGTATATAATTCCAATGTTAGTTATTACAATTGTTTTGATTGGACAAAAATAAATCTAAACAAGAATTTACACATCAATAAATCCTAAAAACGCTATGTATACATACGCGCTTGAAAACAAACAACATAGTGCGGGGAAAGTATTCAAATTATTAAAGTTGATAATACACGGAACGAATTGGAATTATAAGAATCAAACATTCTTTTTGAAGAATTTATCGATGTGCAAACTCTGGACATTTTACTCACAAACTTAACATAGAAGTGCTTCGCACTTTTATTCAGTTTGTGAGTAAAATGTCCAGAGTTTACACATCGATAAATTCTTCAAAAAGAATGTTTAATCCTATAATAAGTATTTTGTGTTTTGTCTATCAGTGTGTCTGTGTTTTATTTATCAGTATGTCTGTATTTTGTCTATCAGTATGTCTGTGTTTTGTCTATCACTATGTCTGTGTTTTGTCTATCAGAATGTCTGTGTTTTGTCTATCACAATGTCTGTGTTTTGTCTATCAGTGTGTTTGTGTTTTGTCTATCAGTGTGTCTGTGGATTGTCTATTAGTGTGTTTGTGTTTTGTCTATCAGTGTCTGTATGCCTGTGGTTTGTCTATCAGTATTTCTTTGTTCTGTCAATTGGTATGCCTGTGTTTTTTCCATCAGTCTGTCTGTGTTTTTTTCTATCAGTATATATGTGGTTTGTCTATCAGAATGTCTCTGTTTTGTCTATCAGTATGTCATTCTGTGTTTGTCTATCAGTGTATCTGTCTGTGTTTTGTCTATCAGTATGTATGTACTTTGTTTATGAGTATATATGCGTTTTTTCTATCAGTATGTATGTAGTTTGTTTATGAGTATATATGTGTTTTTTCTATCAGTATGTATGTAGTTTGTTTATGAGTATATATGTGTTTTTCCTATCAGTATGTATGTAGTTTGTTTATGAGTATATATGCGTTTTTTCTATCAGTATGTATGTAGTTTGTTTATGAGTATATATGTGTTTTTTCTATCAGTATGTATGTAGTTTGTTTATGAGTATATATGTGTTTTTTCTATCAGTATGTCTGTGTTTTGTCTATTAGTATATATGTGTTTTTTTCTATCAGTATGTCTGTGGTCTGTTTATGAGTATATATGCGTTTTTTCTATCAGTATGTATGTAGTTTGTTTATGAGTATATATGTGTTTTTTCTATCAGTATGTCTGTGTTTTGTCTATTAGTATATATGTGTTTTTTTCTATCAGTATGTATGTGGTCTGTTTATGAGTATATATGCGTTTTTCTTTCAGTATGTCTGTGTGTTGTATTACACTATGTATGTGTTTTGTCTATCAGTGTCTCTGTTATTTGTTTATTAGTATGTCTGTGTTTTGTCTATCAATATGTCTCTGTGTTATCTATTAGTCTGTTTGTTTTTGTCTATCAGTCTGTCTGTGTTTTGCCTATCAGTATGTGTGTGTTTTATCTATCAGTATGTCTGTGTTTTATCTATCAGTGTGTCTATGGTTTTTTCTATCAGTATGTATGTACGTTGTCTATCAGTGTGTATATGTTTTTTTTTCTAATAGTATGTATGTACTTTGTATATCAGTATATTTGTGATTTGTATATCAGTATGTATTGCTGTGTTTTGTCTATTAGTATGGTTGTGTTTTGTCTATCAATATGTCTGTCTTTTTCTATCAGTATGTATGTACGTTGTCTATCAGTGTGTATATGTTTTTTTTTCTAATAGTATGTATGTACTTTGTATATCAGTATATTTGTGATTTGTATATCAGTATGTATTGCTGTGTTTTGTCTATTAGTATGGTTGTGTTTTGTCTATCAATATGTCTGTCTTTTTCAATCAGTATGTATGTACTTTGTCTATCAGTGTATATATGGTTTGTCTATCAGTATGTCTGTGTTTTATCTATCAGTATTTCTGTGCGTTATCTATCAGTAAGTCTGTCTGTGTTTTGTTTTGTCTATCAGTATGTATGTATATTGTCTATCAGTCTGTCTGTGTTGTGTCTATCAGCATGCCTGTGCTTAATCTATCAGTATATATGTTTGTTGTCTAACAGTCTGTCTGTGCTTTGTCTGTCAGCATATCTGTGTTTTGTTTATCAGTATGTCTCTGTTTTGTCTATCAGTATGTCTCTGTTTTGTCTATCAGTATGTCTGTGTTCTGTATATCAATATGTCTGTGTTTTACCTATTAGTATGTCTGTGTTTTGTCTATCAGTATGTCTGAGTTTTGTCTATCAGTCTGTCTGTGTTTTGTCTGTCAGTGTGTCTGTCTTTTGTGCATCAGTATATATGCATTATGTATATCATTATGTCTGTGTTTTATCTATCAGTATAAATATGTTTTGTCTATCAGTCTATCTGTATTTTGTCTATAAGTATGTATGTGTTTTGTCTATCAGTGTGTATGTGTTTTGTCTATCAGTTTGTCTGTGGTTTGTCTATCAGTATATACGTCTGTGTTGTGTCGATAAGCATGCCTGTCTTTTATTTATCAGTATGTCCGTTTTGTTTATCAATATGTCTGTCTTTTCTCTACCAATCTATCTGTATGTCTGTGTTTTTCTATCAGTACATCTGTCTGTTTTGTTTATCAGTATGTCAGTGTTTGGCTATCAATCTGTCTATGTTTTGTCTTTTAGTTTGTATGTATTCTGTCTATCAGTGTGTATTTGTTTTGTCTATCAGTATGTTTGTGGTTTGTGTAATAGTATCTTTCTTTTTTTTTCCAGTATATCTGAGGATTTTTTTTATCAGTATGTCTGTGTTTTGTCTATCAGTCTGTCTGTATTTTGTCTATCAGTCTGTCTGTGTTTTGTCTATCAGTAAGTCCGTGTTTTGTCTATCAGTTTGTATGTGTTTTCTCTATCAGTATGTGTGTGGTTTGTGTAAAAGTATGCCTGTTTTTTCTATCAGTATGTATGTGTTTTATCTATCAGTATGTCTGTGTTTTATCTATCAGTATGTCTGTGCTTTGTCTATCACTATGTCTGTGATTTGTCTATCAGTATGTATGTGTTTTATCTATCAGTATGTGTGTGTTTTATCTATCAGTATGTGTGTGTTTTATCTATCAGTATGTCTGTGTTTTATCTATCAGTATGTATGTGTTTTATATATCAGTATGTGTGTAGTTTGTCTATCAGTATGTCTATGTTTTGTCTATCAGTATGTCTGTGTTTTTTCTATCAGTATGTATGTGTTTTATCTATCAGTATGTGTGTGGTTTGTCTATCAGTATGTCTGTGCTTTGTCTATCAGTATGTCTGTGTTTTGTCTATCAGTATGTCTGTGTTTTGTCTATCAGTATGTCTGTGCTTTGTCTATCAGTATGTCTGTGCTTTGTCTATCAGTATGTCTGTACTTTGTCTATCAGTACGTCTGTGCTTTGTCTATCAGTATGTCTGTATTTTGTCTATCAGTATGTCTGTGTTTTGTCTATCAGTATGTCTGTGTTTTGTCTATCAGTATGTCTGTGTTTTGTCTATCAGTATGTATGTGCTTTGTCTATCAGTATGTCTGTATTTTGTCTATCAGTATGTCTCTGTTT
Organism: Ostrea edulis; assembly: GCF_947568905.1. Lineage (NCBI taxonomy): Eukaryota > Metazoa > Mollusca > Bivalvia > Ostreida > Ostreidae > Ostrea > Ostrea edulis. Next base: position 84,734,632 of record NC_079166.1, on the reverse strand, counting down.
GGTCTATCAGTATGTCTGAGTTTGGTCTATCAGTATGTCTGTATTTTGTCTATCAGTATGTCTGTGTTTTGTCTATCAGTATGTCTGTGTTTTGTCTATCAGTATGTCTGTGCTTTGTCTATCAATATATCTGTGTTTTGTCTATCAGTATGTCTGTGTTTTATGTATCAGTTTGTGTGTATTTTGTTTATCAGTATGTATGTGCTTTTTCTATCAGTATGTCTGTATTTTGTCTATCAGTATGTCTGTGTTTTGTCTATCAGTATGTCTGTATTTTATCTATCAGTATGTCTGTGTTTTATCTATTAGTATGTATGTGTTCTGTCTATCAGTATGTCTGTGTTTTGTCAATCAGTATGTCTGTGATTTGTCTATGAGTCTGTCTGTGGTTTGTAAATCAGTGTGCATATCTGTTGTGGCTATCAGTGTGTATGTGGTTTGTCTATCAGTATATTTGTCTGTGGTGTGTCCATAAGAATGCCTGTATTTTATTTATCAGTATGTCTATAAGAAACTGTTTTACTTAGGTTACTGCAAATTTGCTCAAAATATTCCTCTTTCACCATCCTTGAGGTATAAGACCCCTACCCCCTACACAAAACCTGCATATTATTCCAAACATAGATATACAACTGGCAGATTTTTAGCATAGACCTGGAAATGGGGTGATCTACGAAAGGCTATTAGTATCATGTAAAAAACATTAATTCACATTGCATTATCTCGTAATTACCAGAAAAGATCTCGTTATTACGAGAAAAGATCTCGTAATTACGAGAGAATCGTCTCATCGTTACGAGAAAAGATATCGTAATTACGAGAAAAGATATCGTAATTACGAGAAAAAATCTTTTAATTACTAGAAAATGTTCTCGTAATTACGAGAAGATATTGATATAAAGACGAGTTGTACAACTTATGGATAATCTTTTGGAAACGTTTAACACTACAGTACAAACCTGACGCCCAGGCAATCCCAGAAAGTAGTCCTGGGGACTGCTCTGCGACTGTTCTCTGAAAAAGTGGGACTGCCCTGGGACTACTGCGGGACTGCTTTAGAAAGCAGTCCCAGTGGTCCCAGCAGTCCCTGGGACTGCTTTGTTCAGCCAAGCGTGAATGAATCACGTGATGTTATGATTGACAAGAAATCCCCGCCACTGTGTATTCAGAATATACGCAAATCACTTCAGTATTTTTTTTCACCGCTTACTGAGGCACTTTCACCAGACAACTTGAGAAAATAATGGATGGAAATAAAATAACAAGAATATCTCCCTACATTCGGCGGCTGATAATTTTAATGAAAGATAATGGACTGAATAATTCCCAAATACTCAAATCCATAAACAGAGAAAATAATGATCTTGTATTCAGACAAGGAATGTCTATTCGGGAACATTCACTTTACAAACACTGTACCTTCGATTTCAGGTTAAAACAACATGTACATATACACTTTGATTGGAATCCTCATAATTATTTAAATCTGTCTATATGCTGTAGTGAAATTATACAATTTTACAATGCTGACAATAAGTAGCCCATATCTAGCCAATCAATACATTTACATATCAAAAATACATGTACACGTAAGTGGAAAGTTGTTTTTGCTAGTTTGGAATAGATGATAAGTGAAAAAATCATTTAGGCGACTTGAAACACATTTATTTCAATAACTCAGTCAAGAAATAAATATAATTATGCTACATAATTTTCAGAACCCAAGATACACGTCACATGTATTAAATATTTAAAAAATAAATAATGAATAACAACAACAAAATTGCCTGGGACGTCAATTGATTTTATGTTGTGAAACTGTGGTTATCAGACTTATAAACTCTGCATGTATCTTTTTTCACTCGTATTCATAAACTATCATTTTGTTATAAATTCATGAAAAAGTGTCACACAGGTATTTTGAATATGTGTTGTTTTCATGTATAATGTATTGTCTTTCTCTCAAATTACATTGTAAGCCATTTATCTTCGATTTCGACTACCGTATTAACGCTCTCCAGCCATTATCGACAATGTTTATGGATAATCTCACTGTCGGCTTTGCTCCTCCCCTAGTTATTTTAACCCCGCCTACTGGGACTGCTTTTCGGTTTGTTTACTGGGACTTGGGACAGGTGCGGGACGGCTCTGGGACTGGTGCGGGACTGCCTTAGGACTGGTGCGGAACGGCTCTGGGACTGCTCAGCAGTCCCAGAAAGCAGTCCCCAGGATTGCTCTGGGACTGCTTTCTGTCAGGTTGGGTCTGGTTGGTACTGTATTTCTCTTTTTGTTGATTGGTCAGGAAATCGAAATGATCTCATTCAAAGTGTGTGTGACGGTACATATTGTCGTCCGGTGTCGAATGATTTAGGAAACTATAATTTTCGTTCCGAGTTATCATTTACGTACCAGTCCGCGTAAGTTTAGTTGCGGTCATAATCACACTTTTAGAAACATGAAATGCATATATTTACGCACATTTCTTATGGGTTTTATTTCTTTCATCGGGTTATACAATTATCAAAGACTAATATCATTAGAACCGGAATATCTGTACGTCTAGTTTTGTGTTTTCAAAATTTGTCAGATCAACAGGTGTTTATTTTTGTTTTATTACGGAGGTTTGATCTCCAATTCAAAGGAATGTAAACTGGAGGTGTGAAACCTGTATATATGTAGATAGAGTTGTTACATGACTACTTATATATGTACCGACACAAACCCTCACCATTATTAGATGTACATGTAGCAACAGGTACTGATCTACATGCAGGAATGAGACTTCTTGAACTAAGTTTGGATTTTTATTTATCTATTATATTTTTACAAATCTAGATTATATATATACTCAAAGGTATGCAATATTTTTCTTTTTTATTGATCAATCAATGATATATCTGTAATGATCAAATAATTTCGTACTGGTTACTTAATATATTGAGTACGCGAGCGAGAGAGAGAGAGAGAGAGAGAGAGAGAGAGAGAGAGAGAGAGAGAGAGATGACACTAGTCCCTGTATATGCATATTACTAAGGAAGTAAAAACAAAAGATGCATACACTTAAAGCGCTAGATAGTGGTTTGTTAAAATAATGATATTTTCATATTATAGATATTTTAAATTGAAATTTATCAATATATAAAATGAAACAAGTCAAACGTGTAATCATTTAATGAGATTAACAAAATGGTTATCGCGGCCTGCATTGATTATGGTATTGGAATCGTACAAGCATTCCAAATATTCATTCGCATTAAACAATTAAGCATTTAACTACAGCTAAATATTCTCTACATAGATACATATAGTTATCTTACCCCCCCCCCCCTTTCCCATCTATCGCGGTCGGCGACAATATATTCCAATGTTTATTGTCTCCGACGACAGTATGTACCGTGATGCAAAAAATATGCCTTGTCTCAGCGCATATTATCGTCAGCGACAATATGTATAGTATATGCACCAACGGACAATATGTACCGAGAGGGTACGTGCATATCGTCGCCGAGGATAATATGTGTCCGACAATATGTACCATCATAGTGTGTACTTAACGGTGGAATTACAAGAATCTTGAACTTTCAAATTTATACACATTTACTTTAAGCATTATGATAGTTTAACTTTATCATTAGCTGATATCATCCTAAGATTTAATTGATTTAATTAATTGATAGTGCAGAAACCTACAATAATAAATCGTCGTTTTCTTTCTCTTGTACTTTGAATGCATGAATAAACTTTCGGTCGGCAAGTTAACTTTCTAAAATGTTATTGGTCTACTTGGCATGCTTTGAATGGAATGTGATTTCTTAGATTTAAAACAGAATCAAAAACACCCGACGGAATGAGGAGAGGAGAGTTCGTATAAAGAAAACTATCATGTGACCAATATTTACATATTTTTCTCGTAATTTCGAAATAATTATCTCGTAATTACGAGATATTTTCTGGTAATTACAAGATAGGGGAATGCAAATTTATTTTTTATGATACTAATAGGCTTTCGTAGTGAGCTGTGTGTTGTCATCGTTGTTTTGTTTTTTGGTGGGGGGATGCACTAACCTTACCGCATTGGTTTCTACGAAACCGTATCACTTTCATCACTGCAAAGAACAAGGTACGGTTTTAGCCAAAATCTGCCCTGTCAAGAAAATTCACCGAAATACTAAATCTGGTATTTGAGAATGTGCCATTTATGAAAATGGCCATTGTTATTCTTTATCTTCCATAGCAGCTGTAATAAAACTCTGTATTAAACTGACGACGTCAACAACTTTGAAGTTAATTTTGACTTAATGTACAAGAGTTATCCCCAAGCGATGTTTTGAGTAGGAAAATAAAAATTGTATAACACATAGAAGTATTAATTTTTACTAAATGCGAAATTAATGGTTTTTGTACTGATTTCAATAGATCAAATCAAAGAAAGATTTATATACCGGTAAGAGCGATTTCTTATTTCTGTCTCCAACTTCCTTTATTGTGGCGGATTTTAAGAAAAATTATGTTTATATTTGTCAGAGTCTTGCGTGCATTCGGGAAAAAATGACGACATTAAAGGTGGCTCAAATTCAAATCACTGAATTTTATGCAAAGTTTGGGTTATCACCAATGTAATTCTTCACGAATCGGAACACAATGGAATTCATCGGTATTTGTTTTTAATTGGTATATGCAATATTCCATGAACCTTGATGATAAAACATCATAAATGTATATTTTCAATATTATATGTGTGGTATTTGGAGCAAAATGTCATTTCATACATGTGGGTATACTCAGGAAAAAAATGAATTGTATCTGAGAAACTAGACACAAATTCGAAGGGGAAATAATTAATAAACGGTTACGGAGATCAGTGGTAGAGCATTCGCCCCGTACCCGGGAGGTATAGTGAGTTCGAACCCCGCTCATGCCATGGCCACATCGAACCTGAGACGTAGAGATACGCCTACATGTGCTCTTCCACAAAAGTGAGAATCACGGGTCTTTCAGATAGGCAGCTGATGCCACCACGAGTGTGTCCAGGGGTCCGTGTTTGCCCTACTCTTCATTTTGTATTCTTTATAGAAATTATGCAAATTGATCACTATTCGATATCTTCAGGTTTTCATGACCTTAAAAAGGGAGGTCCTGTGTCACAACAGGCGTTGGCACGTTAAAAATCCAATGTTGTAGCCTAAGCATAAGGTTTATATGTGGTACTTCATATACAGCTGATGACCTCTCAATTTGAGTGAACAGTTCTCGAAAGGACGTAAAATAAACAAACAAAACATGAAAAACTTTTAAAGTAAAAATGCTCCCCCCTCCCTTTCTTTCTCAAAAATGTACCATGCCTCAAAAAGACCGTCTATCCTACACATATGCACACACACTTACACACACCACTATCAGACCCAGATTTCTCCACACACACCCCTCCAAAAAAATATAACGCCAATGTGTTCGGAGCGATACGAAGCTTGTACAACCCAACACTTGGTTGACGCAGCTCAGTGTCATTGTATCCACTTTTGCCCAAAGAAACCCTCTTATAAGTTGTAAAATACAAAAACCATTCGAGAGTTTATACAAGAAAAATAAAACTTGAGTCTTGCTACCCCCCACCCCCTCCCCCATGAAAAAATAAAACTATTGAAATATAAACTGCATTTTCTCATTATGCAAGTATATACAAACATACATCGTGTCCCGTGGCGATCCGGGTTAGAATAGGTCCTTAGTATGCCCCTTGCTTGTCGTAAGAGGTGACTAAATGGGGCGGTCCTTCGGATGAGACCGCAAAAACCGAGGTCCCGTGCCACAGGAGGCGTGGCACGATAAAGATCCCTCCCTCTTTAAAGGCTGTAAACGCCGAACATAGGCCTATACATTTTGCAGCCCTTCACCGGCAGTGGTAACCCCTCCATATGTGTGAAATATTCTTGAGAGGGACTTTAAACAATTTTCAATCAATCAATATACATACATCGTATATTTATCTTGAATGGAGAAAAACAAAATTTTGACGGAATGCTCAATACTGCGAGTCTCGATATTATATTTGTGTATATGTATATATCTATATGTTGTGTATTCGCTTTGTGTAAACCCCCTCCCCCGGACTGCATTTTATAGTAGTAGAGAAAGATAGATGAAATGTAATTGTAAGTGATACATTGGATGCATGTATTCAACCCTCTCCAATGATACCAAAATCCATATTTTTATGTGTTTGTCAATGTTTTCATGAAGTCCCCCCCCCCTCTTTTTTTTTGGGGGGGGGGGATCTATGTGTAGACCTATATCTATTTCAATCCTTATTAATTAAAATACACATCGTAATACGAGTAACACATATAGCAAATTATCTTTCAGGCACCTTAATTATATTATTTAAACATAATTTTAATGAGTAACATATTTTTAATTTCTTCTAGGACTAATGCAAGTAAAAAGTGCCCTGCGGGAAATGTACATGTATATTAATCCTTATCTCCGCTCGCGTACTCGTACAATCTAATTAAAATTATGTGAGTTATGTATGTGAGTACGCGAGCGGATCTAACATCTAATTTTAATTAGATAATCCCTATCTTAGCTACACAAACTGTTTTTGTTTTGTATTGTGTTTTAAAAAATGAAAGTGAATTTGTGTCCACCAAACAACGAAATAGTTTTGTAGCCATTGCAGATATAGTATAACACTGAACCGACCCCCCCTCCCCCCAAAAAGCCCAAACATCAGATGAATTTTGCACCACTTTGTACCTCACGGATTGTCATGACATACTGTGCGCGTTGTATGTATTTATTACGGAAGCCGATAGGTGCCAGAGTATAGAATTAATATCTATTTAACTGGCGGCCGCCACTTAATTTAATTGGCGGCCGCCACTTATTATCTGGCGGCCGCCATATATATTAACTGGCGTCTTCCATATAAATTAACCGGCGATATTGGCAATCTTGCAGATGACGTCCTTTTCTGGAGGATCCTGCAATGAACACCTTGCACCGAGGTCATTTGACAATTGATCGCCGCACACACACTCACCCACCCACCCACTCACACACACATGTATATGCACACAGGGAGTGAGAGAGAGAAAGAGAGAGAGAAGGTTTTGTATATATATATATAGCGTAAATCTATATGGGATCCGGATTAGAATAAGTCCTCACTACCCCTTGCTTGTCGTAAGAGGCGATTAAATGGGGCGGTCTTTCGGATGAGATCGCAAAATCCTAGGTCAGGTCGCAAAATCCTAGATCCCGTGGCACGATAAAGATGCCTCCCTGCTCAAAGGCCGTAAGCGCCGAACATAGGCCTAAATTCAATACAAAATAACGTCCTAATGCAGAAAGATCTGACTCAAACCACACAATATAGTGAAAATATGCATAAACTTTTTGCATGGTACCAAAACTGCCGAATAGCGGAGCTTATTGTTTACAAACAAAGTGAAAGCGATTTTCAGAAAATAGCCATGTATCCGAAAAATCAAAACAAAACTACCCCATTCTGGGGACTTTAAAAATTGTGTTCAATTGTTGTGTAAACTCATTTTTCATTTAATAAAATCTGTAAACTTTAAACAATTGTTCTTCTTTCATTATATAACTGGGGGAAATATCTGGACTTGTATAGGTCATACACACACGAAGTCCAATGCGACTTTCAGTAAATCAAAAGCCAAAGCGAACGTTCACACGGTATCTGCTCAGATTGACCTCCCCATCTGGCCAGCGTGACCCCACTGACCCCTCAAAACTCCACTTATTTAAATATATGCACTCAAACTGCACTCATTTGACCCGTCTATAAAACCTGCACTCAAAACTGCAATCAGTTGAACCGACTATCGAGCCCGGTTATACTACTCTCATATACATCGTATGAGGGGTGGGGTGGGTGTAGTTCATTGCACTTTTTTTTAATTCATCACTTCAAACATCTACTTCTTTTAGCTACTATTTGAAAAATGAAGGGGGGGGGGGGGGGGGTCCTTGGTACGACATTTAAAATAAAAAAAAAAATCTTCAGTAGAATACAAGTACAAAAGAACTACAATTCAACTTTAGCTGTTTCCTTTTTGTAATTAATAATTATCGAAAACACAGCAAATTTCATATTGAATTCCTAACAAATCAGATAGCAAAATAACGGGAAAATCTGTATTTTGTCGTCTTGTCAACTTTTCGTTATTTCGAGGCGAAAACTCGGTAATTATCGTTTTGTCGTCTTTTCGTTTTTTCATCTTTTCGCATCGAAAGGACGACAAGCGACAAAGCGCCAAGCGAAAAGAGGACAAATTAGGTCGCTAATTTGCGGGGTTTATTTGTCGTCTTTTCGCATATATTTTCGAATTTTCGTTCTGTCATTTTGTCGTCTCTTCGTTATTTAGGGGCGAAAGTCACTAAATATATTTTTGTCCTCTTTTCGTTCTGTCGTCTTTTCGCCTCGAAAAGACGACAAGACGACAAATTGTAAAGTGGCACAAATCAGCCACCATGCATGGGGGCATTTATTCGGACGTTAAGTATCTATTTTTTAGTTTTCCTAAATGGACGCGGGATAAAATGAAATGTTGGATATTCTATATAGTAAATTTTATGTACTTTCTGTAAGTTATATTTGTTAAAATATTCATGTTGGAATAATGTTTAAAAAGACGACATAAAATGGTAGAATTGTTTAAAAAGCGCGACATTTGTAGAATAAGGATATTTCATTGGACATCGATAAAATTAATCTACTTCATGGATATACTCAGAATTATATAATACTGGCATCCACTGTGTTCCATGATATATGTGAATTATTAATGTAACGGGGATAATCAACTTCCCCTTGCATTTGGGCATCCTGCTGGTCATGATGACTTGTATTGTCTATCTACAAACACGGGACACCGCTGTCTTTGTCATTTTCAAGGTCGCTATGTTACGTTTGAAGTAATTATTTATCGTATTTAAATAAGGACGTCACAATCATATACCATTTTTTCCGTTATTTGGCACAAAATCAATCATGGTATCAATCTGTAAATAAAGCGTAGGTGTATTTTATGTAACGCGGGACATCGAAAAATGATGACATCTGCGTGTATATAACTCCGTAATTGTTTATGAAATGCGTATAAATAATATTCTATATAAGCTATTGTCATTATTATATATGTTCCTTGCCATTGATCTATGAAAGGGGAATATACGAACAGTGAGCAATCCCATAACTCTTATAATCAATACAAAGTAGACAGTTGGGCAAACACGGACCCCTGGGCACATCAGAGGTGGGATCAGGTGTCTAGGAGGAGTGAGCATCCCCTGTCGTCCGGTCACACCCGCTGTGAGCCTTATATCCTAATCAGGTAAACGGAGTTATCCGTAGTCAAAATCAGTGTGCCAAGAACGGCCTAACAATCGGTACCAAACACGACAGACAGCATTTGACCCAATTATAGGTTGTATTGACGAACTAGATCGAACTAAATTGTATAAAGCATTATCTGATGCGCGTATGAAAGTAACACCAGTACCGTGCGCGACGTCATTATTATTATTATAAATAATAAGATACCAATAGTTAAATTAGAAATGAAGTGGTAGAAGTTATCAACAATTCAGCACCACCAGTTATAGTTGTTTAATGACACACTCCCTGTATTACCGAAGCTTAATACCTCTTTCATAAAGTCAATAAACAATCTCCATATAAGTACACACTGTATTATGTCTAAATGCATGTGTGTCAAAGACGTCTTGTTATGGGGGGGGGGGGAGGAGGAGGGGGGTGCTATACACCCTGTGTGTTCTTTTCATAAGTTGCTCGCTACATGCAATACCTCTGTCAATGCCGAAATGATAAGATCCTTGTATACCGCTGTGAAAACCTTTAACCTAACAATCAACTTATGATGCATAATTTTAAGATAAAATTGTTTTACTGATTTGAACATATTCAGGAGAGAGAGAGAGAGAGAGAGAGAGAGAGAGAGAGAGAGAGAGAGATAAGCGGAGGATTATTTTACAATGGGTGAGATACATGTTATACACTACCCTAGTGCTTTTTAAGCACACACCCCCCCCCCATTTCTAGAGGCATCTAAGTGTTTATGTTGTTTTGGTATCGTCCTGAACATGTTAAGTGTTTTCTGTAAGCCGTGTTGTTGATGATGTAAATATCACAGTGTGGGTGGGGACCTATACAGATTTCTTTACATTAATATTACTTTTGACTTACTGTGTTTTCTGTAAGCCGTGTTATTGATGATGTAAATATCACAGTGTGGGTGGTGACCTATACAGATCTCTTTACATTAATAATACTGTTGACTTACTGTGTTTTCTGTAAGCCGTGTTACTGTTGATGTAAATATCACAGTGTGGGTGGGGACCTATACAGATCTCTTTACATTAATATTACTGTTGACTTACTGTGTTTTCTGTAAGCCGTGTTGTTGATGATGTAAATATCACTGTGCGGGTGGGGACCTATACAGGATCTCACGAAGTCAGTTCTCTCATATCGCCAGAGCCACTTGACGTGTTGTACACTGCCCTGTGATCCGCCTCTGATTTGTTCACACTCCACAGTCTGCTGTAATTCCTCTAAAAACGCTCTTCGTTCCCCCTCACTCATGCGTACTTTATTTAGAGGGATGTTCACTGAATAATATATAAACAGGTGTTGATTAATTACACATATTCAACATTCAACATTTTTAGAAATGAATAATAACAATAAAATATATCTCCTAACATCAATCCCGTGACGTCATATAAATGTACACCGTTGTGTCTGGTTGTACATGTTGTATGTACATTTCTTTGTTTATACTGCAAGACGATATTACAGAACAATGTAATCATTTATATCTCATTCATCTGAAATCAATCAATAACATATTTACATTGAACATTGATAACAAGGAAGTATAATTCACATGACTGTATATAGACTGCTGGGTGTAGATTACCAAACGGTTCATTTACTGCATACTTACAGATCCGTGACACTTCATCACAGATATCCGTGTCCTCCATGGTGACGTGGGTCAGTATGTTCATCTGTAGACGGTGTATGAGTACGGAATCACAGTCCGAGTAGTTACAAATGACACATTTCTCTCCAGACTTCCTGGTGTATCTCTGTGATCTCAGATACCTCACTGCTGTAGTATAACTGGATAACTGATACACGGGGAACAGTGTAATACTACTTTGTATATCACGTTCTGTAACACGGTACATGGTCTCGTCCTTGGCGTCCTCAGTGATGTCTACTCCGTCCTGATCCCAAAGAAATCCACGTGACTTCAGTCCATCCAGAGTCCGCTGTGCCTCCTCACTTGTTACACTGTTCTCATCATATATCACCTCTCGTATCTTATTAAGAATGTCCAGACAGTCTGTATTAGTAAAGTCGGGGATACCGGAGTCAGAGCACAGAAAACAGAATAACACGCACACCTCGTCATCAGACAGGGAGGAGAACTGATCTGAAAATGTAGTATGACACAGTAACACAAGGTTATTTATATTCTTCATATGATACTTTTAATTAAAACATGACTGGAGAACAAAAAATATTAAAGCTCCACCAGACTCAGAGATTCGACTTATCACACGTATCCTCATCATAATAACACGGACAACTGTAAAGCTTAGTAGATTCTATATTAAATACATCTACATACGTTTTAAATAAAATTGTTTAAGGAAGGTGACCAATGTTTCTGTTCTGTTTTAAATTAACGTTTTATTACTGTTTTACAATTTTTCAAAAGTAAAAAAAAAAAAAATGAAAATGATTTTTTATTGGTGTGTTTCATAAATGTTTTAAAACATTCTAATAATTAATAGACAATGTAAAGATCTGTTCTAAGTATGTTTCTGGAACCACATACAGCAAACTCACTTGAATGACATTTCCCCAATATATGTATTACGTTTATATAATAGCGGGGCCTTGACAGTACTGTGCAAATCTGAAAGTGTCACATGACTGTCTCGTTCATTGTCACAATTTTGACAATAACTATAGCGCGACCATGGTCAATTATTATAGGTGACCTCTGATGTGTACTCATTGAGGCGATTCACGTAATCCATGCACTGATTTTGTCTTTTTGTACTGCATGTGAGTGTTACTGTACTACTAGCAATGTCAAAATCTACTTTTACTACATGGACCAGCGTATTATACCTGGATGATGCATAATGAGAAATATGGAATGAGAGTACCAAACCCCCGCATACGTAACTCGGACGCAGTTTACCCAGGATTGAGCGGAGGTAAAAATTTCTAGGTGTTGCGTGATTGGCTAATATCAAGAGTGAAATTAATTGAAATTTAAAGAAATATTACAGAGGTTCAAATTAAATGTTAGGATGAAAAATTATCGCAAAAAATCGAGAAATGACTGAGGAAATTACCATGGTAGGAGTGTGCTTGAAATGAAGGGTGTACTTTACTGCAGATTGCTATGTGTTGTAAAAAGTACAAATATGGCCTATAAAAGGCACGGGACCCTATATATTTTTTTTCGTTTTTTATTAACACTTGGAACGAACTTTGAAATGTTTGCGGTCATTTATTTAAAATTAATATAGTTAATTAGTGAGACTAAACCAGTCGTTATAAAAATTAACCTCAAACAAATTGCAACAAAAACAAATTTTGTTATAATCAGTTAAGTGTGTATATTTTGACGACATATCAAAAATCGACAAACATCGACCAAGCAGTTAATTTAGAAATTAATCAAGAGTATTCCGCATTTTAGATGTAACAATAATGGCATACGCGGAGTATCGCACCTGTAAATCTTAGTCAACACGAAGCAGTCGATGCAAAGTTTTTATAATTTATAATTTTGATTTGATGTTTTCCGCCAAACTCAACAATTTTTCAGTTATATGGTGGCGCCCAGTTTTTATTGGTGGAAGAGAGAACCAATGTACAACTCACCTGGCAAGAGACCACCGACCTTCCGAAAGTAAACTGAAAGACTTCCTCACTTACCGGCGCGAGCAGGATTTGAACCCGCGCCGACAGAGGTGAGAGGCCGTGTGATTTTGAGCGCGATGCTCTTTTTTTTTTTTTTTTTTTTTTATCTTTCATTGATCAACATACAATTTACACCACAACAGTCATCACAATGAATATCACAGTTTCAGATCTGGTTTAACATTTTACAATAAAACCATGTTAAAAGATAAACAGCTTTTGAAATCTCAACATCCATTCTAAGGTAATGGCGAATGTTATTAATTTGCTGACAAACAGACGGACATACCAAAAACTATTCGCGCCCCGAATTTCCGATTACGAGGACATACATGTAAAAATGAAATTGAACATTTTCTTTTCAACAGCATTATTCTTGTATTGATATTTAGAATCTTTCAGACGGGGTAGGGGGGTGGACGAGAGTGCGATTTCTTTTTGCGTCGCCATCAACAATAAATATTAATCTCTCGACAATTATAAACAAAAAAAATAAGGACATTATTCAGGCCCGTAGGCAGCATTTTTCAGGGGGGGGGGGGTACATAGACTCGCGTTGCGAGTCTATCACCTCGCACCGCGAGGTGCCACTACGGCAGGGGGTCTGGGTATTTGGTGCAAAATCCTGCAATCTAGCAATTTCCTGGCACTTAATTTGAATTTTGGAATCATGCCTTTTTTTACTATGAATTTTCATGATTTTCAAAAAAATCCCGACTTTAATAGTCACAATTCAAACAAAATGCCGACTTTAATAGTGTTTAGTAGTTTTCAAAGGGGCTCAGTGGTATTATACAAGAAAGTACGTGTCACATAATCAATAGAGGTTGTTACCTGAAATAGGTGTTCTCCATGTGCTGTACTCTCCAAGATATTGCTTTGTCCACTCTGGAAAAAAAGAATCTCTTAAAGTTTTCGCCATGAGAGCTACGATTTGGAAATCATATTTATTTGGATAACAATTTTCTAAAGCTGTTGAACAGACCATTTCTGTCGAATGTAGACATTTTGAGCATTTCTTAGAAGCACGATCTACCAACAACTCATACATTTTTATTCTATAATAAGTAGGTTGGAAACATTAGGTGTAATTAATAAGATGTATTTGTTTGATTAGAACATACTTTTTTACTTGAGGAGAGTTTTCGACAAATGTAGGTATGGATTTCACATTGTCACTGAATGCGCTATATGATTTACTTCGTAACACCCACATTGTCCTCGTTCGTTATTGTATGTTCCAAATCAACTTAACCAACACAGTGCGAAATAAATTATTTTTTCATTCATATTCTAACATTGTTATATAACCAGCGTGTCAAAAGTTTAAACAAGTGATACGCTATTACAGAATGTGGTTGTTTACTAGTAGGACTTAATACGAAAACAAGTTAAAGAAATATAACGGCATTTTATGCTGGTGTGGACTACCGTAGGCCTAATCATCAAAACATAAGGGGGGGGGGGGGGGGCTATTCTAAATTAATAGCTACAGCAATTTTTGCTTTTATCTGAATTGTTTTCCGAGTACTTGTAAGTTGTAGCTTTTTAGTGAATTATGCGTGTAGCTGGAATAAACGTGGATCGGACCATCTAACTTATGTTAAGTTTAACATAAAAAGTTGAGTAATGATTGTCAACTTTATGTGCGTTATATTTTGAAACGCTATATTTCATCCCTTACAGAATCTGATGGTTTATTTCTGTGTGCAATTTTTAGAACTGTCTCATTAAAGGCATATTGTAAAACGTGGATTAGATCAGAACTACTTTTGAAGCTCTACATTTTATAATTGGCATTGGGACCAGAGATGCAGTCAATTTTGTGAATAACAGCATATTGTAATTAGCTAGAATTTAATTTAATTAGTCTGGTTAAGTTCAGATGTTCAACTCCCTTTTACGACAATGCCATAGTTAATTGATTGTAATGCCTGTACAGTTTCTTACCGTAACCGAGGAGGCAAAGGGTATTTGAAAACCTTTATGTACATTATATTTTGAAACGCTATATTTCATCCTTCACAAAATCCGATAGCGTATTTCTGTGTGTAATTCATATAAATCAGATTTTGTGATTTTCACATAAAAGGCATATTGTAAAATGTGGAATAGTCCAGACCTACTTGTGAAGCTCTACATTATATAATTGACACTGGGACCAGAAATGCAGTCAATTTTGTGAAAAACAGTAAGTTGTAAGAGGAGTACAAATTATTTCAGTAGTCTGGTTAAGGTGTTCAACTTCCTTTTACGCAGTGTTATGTTTTACTTCATTGTGATATATGTACAGTCTCTTACATGTACCCTAAACAAGGAGTCAAACCCTTTTTTTTTTGCACAGTAAGATATTTAATGACGAAACTCGAAAACCAGTTTTACGATAGTCTCCAAAGCCTCAGAACCTAACAACCCCGGTACAAGGAGGGTAGAGAAAGATCGATCAGATTGCCATCATCTCATTCCCCTGACCAATGGTCGTAGGAGAGACATGGTGGACGATCTATATGTCATTGAACCTCATCTAGATCTGTCTCCTTCCACTCTAATCAGGGTGGGGTTGTCAATTCGAGTCCACTCTTTTATGTTGTCCATCCAGCTCTTCGCCTGTTGTCCACGTTTGCGGCCACCTTCCTAAGTTACCTGTAAAACTATCACGGGTAGGCTGTTGTCCACATCTTCCAAAGTTCCTCTGTAAAACTGTCACGGGTAGGCTGTTGTGGCAATGATGTATCCAAACCGAGTCAGATGAATCCTTTTCACAAGCACTACGAGGGGTTCTTGCGAACCTGCCTTTGATGTTTTCTCTAGGAGATCCCCAGCAGTTATCTGAAGCACTTGGTCTCAAACACTAGAACTCGTCTGGTCCAAAGACCATAAACTGAGAATATACTTCAGTCAAAATTTTGATTACTTACATCTTAAGATCTATCTAGCACAGATTATTTAAAAAAATACAGGTTCGTAAAAAAAAAAAATCAAATTCAAACATATACTTAAAAATTATTTGTTTATAACAATTAATTCAAAAGTTAACTGGATTTGAAATTGAAGAATATTATCAGTTGATGGTCTTGAGGCCTGGTCACCTCAGCAGGCAGGGTCCAGCTCTCACAGCAGTAGAGGGGGGGGGGGGCAAGGACATTGTAAAACTTAGACGGTACCAATTTTAATGCACCAGATACGCATTTCTAACAGTCCACCAGCAGAGGCCTCGATCGAGGGGGGGGGGTTAATGTAAAAATTATACTTTGTACAGTGTAATGTTTGTTGGAAGGTGATGTCTTCTCAAAATCTTGCCGAGTTTTGCCATGCTGGATGTTGCAAAAGCGAATCTAGTTTTGATTATAGTGGTAGAGCGGCCGTCGTTTGTGATTGTAGCGCCAGGTTATTTGAAAGCGTCTATCTCCTGGAACTGCTGAACGTTTATTGTGATTTGATTAATTGATTGATTGATTGCTTTTTTACTTTCCGTCGAGAATTCCTCACTCATATTGAGAAATCATAAACTGTAGGTGAAGTACCACACAAATAGACCGATGCTTAGCGTTCAGTACCGTAGCAGTGAATGTTCTTTATTGTACCAACGCCTGTGGCGACACGGGACTTCCGTTTTAAGGTCATATCCGAAAGAACCGCGATTATCACTTCTAAATGCCAAGTGTTTGACAAAGAAGAAATCACAGCCTATTTCAACTTCTTAGGTTTAACACAGTCATGATGCAAACCGTGCTCGAACTCATTACCTCCCGGTTATAACGCGAACTCTCTATCACTGAGCTATCGTGATCGGGTCAATGGTGATTTGTGATTTGTTCAGAGGTACTGTTTGCGCTATTGACTATAACCTTGCTCGTTTCACTGATGACCATTATGTCATAAGCCCCTTATCTGCTTATCAGTCTGTTGGTGAGGTCTTACATTCCAATATTGCTACTCTCCCTCTGATGTTGTAGGCAAACCGTAAGTTGTTGATCGTTCGACCACCGATGGAGATTCTGGACTCAAAGTCATATTGCGTCTCTCTCATTATGCTTTTCAGGAAGAACTTAAACAGGGTTAGATAGAGTAGGTTCCTAGACGAACTCCGACCGTTGTCTTAAAATACTCGCCGATGTTACTGTTGAAGAAAACTGCGCTGTTGAAAGATTTGCACAGTGACTGGGTGGCTTGGATCAGTCCCTCCTCGATGTCAAAGACTAACAAAGTGTGCCCAAGTCCTTTGTACCACAATCTATCGAAGGATTTTTAAGTCTATGAAATTGTGGTACAACTCGTTTTGATGGTGTAGGTGTTTTCCCATCATAATGCAATAGCTGAAAATGTGTTCGACAATGCTTCGAGTTGCGATAAACCGCGCTTGTTCTTCTGCCAGATCTTCTTCGGCTTCGTTCCTGAATCTGGTGAAAATAACTCTTAACTTGATGTTACTGGTGGGACTAATTAGGATGATTGTCCTATAGTTTTAGCATTGTCTAAGGTTTCCTTTATTCCATAAAGCCAACGCCAAAGAGGACAGTGATCAAGCCAAGAAGCAGCTCAAATAGATAACAGCAACTACGACTCAAATAGATAACATCAATGACGACTCAAATAGATAACATCAACTACGACTCGAATAGATAACATCAACCGCGACTCATATAGATAACATTAACTACGATTTAAATAGATAACCTCAACCACCACTCCAATAGATAACATCAATCACGACTCAAATAGATAACATCAACTACGACTCAAATAGATAACATCAATCACGACTCAAATAGATAACATCAACTACGACTCAAATAGATAACATCAATCACGACTCAAATAAATAACACCAAATACGACCCAAATAGATAACATCAATCACGACTCAAATAGATAACATCAAACACAACTCAAATATATAACATCAATCACGACTCAAATAGATAACATCAACTAAGACTCAAATAGATAACATCAATCACGACTCAAATAGATAACATCAATCACGACTCAAATAGATAACATCAATCACGACTCAAATAGATAACATAAATCACGACTCAAATAGATAACATCAACTACGACTCAAATAGATAGCACCAACTACGACCCAAATAGATAACATCAACTACGACTCAAATAGATAACATCAACTACGACTCAAATAGATAACATCAATCACGACTCAAATAGATAACATCAATCACGACTCAAATAGATAACATCAATTACGACTCAAATAGATAACATCAATCACGACTCAAATAGATAACATCAATCACGACTTAAATATATAACATCAACTAAGACTCAAATAGATAGCATCAGTCACAACTCAAATAGATAACATCAACTACGACTCAAATAGATAACATCAATCACGACTCAAATAGATAACATCAACTAAGACTCAAATAGATAACATCAATCACGACTCAAATAGATAACATCAATCACGATTCAAATAGATAACATCAATTATGACTCAAATAGATAACATCAATCACGACTCAAATAGATAACATCAACTATGACTCAAATAGATAACATCAATCAAGACTCAAATAGATAACCTCAATCACCACTCAAATAGATAACATCAACTGCGACTCAAATAGATAACATCAACCACGACTCAAATAGATAACATCAACTACGACCTAAACGCCCCTAGACCAATTAAAGACCCAAGTTAACATCAACCACGACTCATATAGATAACATTAACTACGATTTAAATAGATAACCTCAACCACCACTCAAATAGATAACATCAATCACGACTCAAATAGATAACATCTATTACAACTCAAATACATAACATCAACTACAACTCAAATAGATAACATCAATCACGACTCAAATAGATGACATCAATCACGACTCAAATAGATAACATCAATCACGACCCAAACGCCCCGAGATCAGTTAAAGACCAAATTTAAGCTATCTCCCTTAAAATATACTTTGACTAAAATAGAAACATCCACTAGTCAATCAAATATGATACAGTTGTTCAGAACCTGATTCTGCTAAGTGCGTTAACAGGGTATCCGAGATTGAATGTTCTGATAACAATTTTAAACTGCAAGCTTAGCAATCCCATTGATACATACAAGGTGAAGATAACGAACAGTGATCAATCTCATAACTCCTACAGGCAATATAAAATAGATAGTCGGGCAAACCGCAAACTTATTTTTTTGTATTGTCTTTATTGATGAGTTGATGATTACCTGAACTAAATATCTGATCATTAGAAATAAATCAGTCATAGCCAAATCGTTTAACGGAGAAAATATTTTCGCCTTAAATTATCATATAACTTTCCGAAGAAAAAATGGCTGCGGTTCTAGCTTTATCTGCTTATCATAATTTGGATCGTCGCAGTGACCCGATAAAAAGGACAAGACGTTTTGGCTAATGCTATGAAACAAATTATTGATCAAATCAATAAATGAAAATAAATGGATTGATGCATTTTCATTTCCATTTCGAAACGATGAATTGGTAAATTTGTAATGTATTTCATTTTCCGTGCATTTCCTTGTATATAGCAATTAGTATTATTGAAGCAATTTTTTTTTCCACTTACGTTTTGGTACAGCAGATTTTAGCAAAATTATCATTGATTCTGAAACACGATTCATATAGGATTGATGTACGAAAAGCCGTGCTTTTTAACATATTTTGTAAAAAAAAAAAAAATATATCGGACAAAACTTGGTCAGCATTATTCTCCCTTTTGAGAAATTTAAGAGCTGGTCCCTGAAACTGAATATTATATTTCTGTTGAAAATTGAAAACAGTTTGTTAAAAGTAGAAACTAATTTTCAGACAATCAGGAAGTATTTTTGACGGTATAACATTGTAATGACATGCCTTTTAAATATGGGATAAAGAGGTGTCAAATCATATTCTGAATATATCAAATACGTTTACCTGATGAATTAGGGCTAGAATTTACATCGACATTGCATTTATTGTTATGCAGGAAAACAAAATCAAACGGAAGACCTCCTCGTGTCTAGTTATTGTCATTATAGTCGTGCAAAACTCCTCATCAATCCAAGTTTTAAAATATGCAACAAAATCAAATAGCTTCGAATGTTATGTTAATTGATATATCAGATTTCAAGCAGCATTGCTCACTAATGTAAATTATTAAAAATACATGCAAAGTGAAGATAACGAACAGTGATCAATCTCATAACTCCTACAAGCAATACAAAATAGATAGTTGGGCAAACACGGCCCCTGGACACACCAGAGGTGGGATCAGGACCCATATTTACTAAAGTTCGGAGACGTAATCGTAAACGTAGGATTTACGTCTGACTTAAGATTAGAGTTACGTACTGATAAAATGGTATTCACAAAACCGTTCGTAGCCGCAAACGTAACTTACGATGTATGATTGCACTTACGCGTGCGCAGTGGCTATTTTCACTTCGAAGCGTAAAAAGTGTGAATTTGCTCATTTACTTTGAATTCCCTGCGCTACCGCCGCATTATGACGAAAAAGAACACATAACTTTGTGAGAAAGCAACGAATTTCAACGTATTCGTATGTCTGCCAACGGCATGTCGATCAACTGTACCGTTATTCAGTGTTGTTTACAAATCCAAATGGAAGATTCATCAAATTTAACGCATTTGACTTGTGCATGGATCTGCGATGCTGTAGGTGTTCAAAAAGAAGTCGGCATGGACTGACAAGTAAGTTAAGTTGTTTGTGTAGTAATAACCTTAAATGTTTTACCACTGACTACTCGTCACTAGGCCCCTAAATAATGTTAATCAGGTTGGGAACACTTCCCCTATAGCGAGATATTCTCGCTATTTTAAAACGCGATTATCCCTCTCTAGCGAGAGTAAATATATCCTATACAACAGAGAAAAACACCCGTGGAATACATCTCTTCGTGTTTCACGTGAAAAGAAGAAAAAGTGCTAAAATGTGTGATGCTTCTGCAAATATATTAATCAAAACAAAAACACTCACGATGTGTATTGGATTTCAGACTGCTTCTCTCTTATGAAGCAACTTTGATATGAAATTTCTTGACTATGTTGTCAATTTCATAGAGACAATTCGCTTCATGTTGAGTGTGTGTCGCACTTATTCAGCGTTGCACGGGATTTGCCATTATTTTCAATAAAGACACCAAAACAGTTTATTTCTCGCTAAAGAGGGATAATCGCGTTTTAGCGAGAATGTCTCGCTATAGGGGAAGTGTTCCCAACCTGTCAAATTGACTTCAAGGGGATTCAGTACATGACACACATCGCAAAATCACAATCCCTTATTCATTTTGTTCTCAACCTATGTAGCTGCTATAATGCCTGGATCTTAATTTCTAAATAGTGAGCACATATACATATGTGTTAGTTATTTACAATTGTATATGTGCCCACTATTAACACATTAAGACACAAGCTCATTTGTGTACATGGTAACTTCAAACTTTTGACAATACCACAATTGAAATTCAAAATTATTTATCCCATTTTTTTAATTTCATGACTGGGACAACATCAATGCAGTATCATAGCTACCTGTACACATTTACGCACATGCTTTCACATCATTTCGCAAAAAGAAAAACAAGATTATTGTTGGAAAATTAATCAAAAATATACATTATATATACAGGCACTAATTCTAAAATGTGTGATTTGTACGTGACCCTTTATTGCATGGTTATAAAATATGAAAATTATTACTGCTTTATCAATATATACTCTGGGCGAACAGGTAGATAGGGTGAATGGACTCGGTACCAGATGAGAACAGTTACAGTCTCTTTTAGCATCATTTCAATTATTGCTTGTGCACATATATGTGCAAAACTTTCAGAAAATATTGTGAAACAAAATCGCATTCAAATACAGTTGTACAACTGTGTGAAGTCAGTGTTAATTTTTTAAATGTAGAATAACATTGACTATATATTAATTGGAGATATTAGGTGTGATATACATGTAACATGCACTAGATATCCAAGTTAGCTGACCTTTGTTATTTTTCAAAGTGTCATAAAGGTGGTCAAGAAATAAATTGTCAAACAGACAGCAGCATTCCTTGATTTAGATGCATTTCTCTTCATGCCCTCTCCTGAGAGATTTTCCATGATGCCTCAGGGTTAGGATTGGGATGCAAGATGTACAGTACATATATATGATGCAAGTATATCCACTGTTTGTACACATTTAATCATTTCTGTACTTACAAAGTTTTAAAAAATCCAAAACAAATTATGGTACATGGTACATGACGTAATTATTTTTGTAATGTATTGATGATTAAATCCTTAGGCAAAGATTTAAGAACATAAATTTATGAGTTTTTATGATCAAAGTTTGTCCATTTTGCATGTTTTGTACCTGTCTGTCTAAGCATATCTTCACCTTTTTGGCAAATAGAAATTTAACCAATCTAAGGACATAACACTATGTTTCTTTGAAATTATTTTTTATCTCCTCGATATTAAAAGTTCTTGCATGATTTCCAAAATAATAGCTGTAATTTTGTCACCAAAATTTGAAATCAACACTCAATAAAAATTGCTCTATATTATATATTTCTGATCATTAATAACACATGTATTCAGTTATTTGAAACACCTTTTAATCTCAAAGCAAGCAAATGAATATATGTAATTTTGGTGATTAAATAATTATTATCTTGCAAGCCAATAATTCTTCTTTACATGTATATATTTCTTTACACTAAAAGCGGTTATCAAATGTACTTTTATTAGGTCACCTGAGTTTACTCAGTAACCTATTGTAATTAGTTTTCATTCGTCGTGCGTTAACAATTGAACATTTTTAACTTCTTAATAACTACTAGTCCAATTCTTTTCAAATTTGGTATGAAGCATCATTGGGACAAGGGGGACCAATTTTCAAAAATCTTCTTATCAAGAAACACACATATATAAGAAAAACTAAATGCATAGTGATGTAGAACAGGCAGGCCTCTACCAAAATTGTAAATTTCATGATCCCCGGGGTAGGGGTTTTGACCCCAGGGCGGGGCAAATCTTGTTATATAGTGTTTATGTGTATAAAACACTTTTACATCTTCTTTAATGTTATTGATAATAAATTGAAACTAAATGGATAGAGCAGGAAGTCTTTTACCAAAATTGTAAATTTGATTTCTCCCAGAGTAAGAGTTTTGACCCCCAGGGTGGGGCCAAACTTAGTATATAGTATTCATGTGTAAGTTTGCTGATACTGTATAAAATATAAATGCAGAAAAGGATGTACAAAAAATGGTGAATTTCACAACCCAGGGTTATGACTTTAAGATGAGTCCAAATTAGTCATATCTTTTGATGTTTTCATGTGAATACACCTATTTAAAGCCTTTCATCAGTGTATGCACTTTGAGAGATGTGAAGTTTTAAGAACACATCTTGTTTTTATTGTTGCTGAACATTAGAATATAATTAGCTTAGATATTTAAAACAGGAAATTGTTTCTAGATTTCATAGTCCATGGAAGTAATAATACTTTTCCACTAGTATTCAGGTGACCGATAAGGCCTGTGGGCCTCTTGTTAGGTTTCTGTTTTTGTTTTTTTTTTAATTTTACTAAAGAAATATTTTTATTAGTCAGTAATACATATTCCTTTGCCACTGGGAGATTTTGAGAGATAAAAATGGTAGCCATCACTTTCACAGCAAATATGCCCCATTAAATTTATAATGTTGTACTACCATGTATTATATGTCAGCCTGAGTAGCTCGGTGCAAAGGTACCAGGTTCAATACTCAATTGTGCTAAAGATTTTTCTCACCTTCTTTGCTACAGTAAAATCCCATTCATATACCTTACTGCAGTACATATCAGCTGATTTTACATTTTTACTTGCCACAACCAGGAACTATCAAAATATGTTAACTCTAGACTAATTAAACCTGAGAATTTTGTAGAAAGAAAATAGAATGCAAGTGAATTGTACCTGAATTGTCACAAAATTTTTTTTATTTATAAACGTGAATGACCTTAACTGAAACTTACCATTCTTGGTTAAAAAGTATTTTTTTCTGGTTTGGAAAGAAGCCAATTTCATTACAAGGGGAATGGTTAGTGAAAAAATACTAAAGTTGACCTTGGGGTCATTTGAAATCTTTTTCTTAATATGGGCTCTTGGGTTATAAATCATTAAAATTAGAAATCGTAGGTGATACTTAATGATATCTTCCCAGATATGGTGTACGGTAGATAAATATACTGTAAATAAAATCAGTATTATCACAATTTTACAGTTTATTTAACTAACAATTATGTTGCATGTATTTTTCAAGCCTTATGAAATTTGATTGCAGTGTAATGACAGTTGTTTATTTAAATCAATGTAATACTATTATTTTTCTAGGTCTATGGGTACATTGCTGTAATGGCCTGAAAAATCTTTTGCGAAACCGAGTAATGTTCATCTTCCATTGCCATGATTGTGTAAAAGGACGAGCAGAGGAATGATTCAAAAATATATGGCAGGATTGAGAATCTAACCCATGACCCGTAGTCTGGTACTCTACCCACTGATCAATCCATGCTGATGGTCCATCTACTATATTGATGTCATCTTATATATTTATTTATTCATTTATATCATATGGACATTTAAAAATTGACAGTAAAATAAAAAAAGTTTGATATTCAGCAAAATAGAATTTGTTACAATACATGTTTAAGAAATTAAGTACATGTACATGCATACAATTATGTACATGTAATTATATTTGTTAATAGATAAATTTTTAGATGAATTTTCATGTTGTTATTGATATTGACATGTACATGTATTACTTCCATTTCTAGAATGATTTTAACATCTTGATATTAAAAAGATGACATAATAAATAAATCTTAAATATTTGTCAACAAAGTTGTCTGGTGGGTTAAAATTTGTAAAGAGGAGCATTAGTACATATGTCGGTTTAATGTGAGAAGCCTTCAGAGTGAACTTTTATCAGTGAGATTTTTGTAAATTGGGGGGGGGGGATGGGCTTCAACAAAATAATATATATGTTGAAGGCATCATCCTTGGAGTTTGGTAATATACACTGCAAAGACTTTTACCTAGCTGATCACATATAAAGGTCAGTTACATACAAATCATGAATGGTAGAAAGATTCATATATATGCATTATCAATGAAGGTTTGACTCCTGTAGGATTATAGTTAAAGGAAATGGCACTCTGAAAGATTGAAAGTGTACACATGACTACACTAGTAGGCATCACAATTGCTCTCTTAAACAAATTACACAAAATTGTATTCTTGGAATGAAATGCATATCTTTTTTTTTTAAAGAAATATTTATTTAGAGGCTCATTTCCCTGTTGTGTAAGTTACAATTTAACAAATAGTTATTTGGACTACCAATATTTGCTTATAACCACAAAGTAAAGATCACATATCTATAAGCAGAAATAGTTTTTCTATAGCTGTCGATCACCATGTATTCTTGTACACACAGTGACTCTCTTCTTTTCAAATAAAAAATATTGCATGTTTGATTGCATATATATATATATATATATATATATATATATATATATATATATATATATATATATACATTAATTCCACCATGTTTGGAAAATTAAAAAGAAAACGTATTTCCCTGAAAGATGCTAGACCTACCCTATATAATAAGATAAATGGCAAATATTCTTTTTTTTAAATAACCTGTATGACTAAAATAAAAAGCTTCCCAATTATTTCTAAAGGCAAGGTTAGATCAACCCAGTCTGATTAAAATCAAATTTCGCACTTTGCTCGATATGCGGACAGCGACTGTCTGTATATCGAGCGAAGTGAGAGGTTTGATTTTAAATCACACTGAGATCCGCCACAAGGTAAATTAGATCGGGCTCAAAATTTTGAGAATTGTCACACAATTGCAGATGATTTCAAAGAAAACGATAATCTGAATAAATACAATTAATTTGTGTATTACTAACCAGCGTATATGCATCTAGAGGGTTTGTAAGGTCTTTACGCAAGAAATTATCGATAAAAATGACAAGTCGCCATTTGCTTTGTTTATTCTTAAAGTTACGATCAGCTTACGTGTACTAGTATAGCACACGTAGAGTTACGCTTATTTCTGACGTAAATCTACGTCTACGACTGTTAGTGAATACCGTCCCACACGTAAACGTACGCTACGTCTAGATTTACGCTACGTTTACGTCTACGAACTTTAGTAAATATGGGCCCAGGTGCCTAGGAGGAGTAAGCATCCCTTGTCGACCGTAATACATAGAATAACAAAGGGTGGTTTGGGAGAAACAGTACAATGAAACACACATCAGTACATTCTACACATGGAAAGTGAAGATAACGAACAATGATCAATATCATAACTACTATAAGCGATACAAAATATAGAGTTTGGTAAACACGGACCCCTGGATATACCAGAGGTGGGATCAGGTGCCTAGGAGGAGTAATCATCCCTTGTCGACCGGTAACACCCATATCTTCATCAGGTATACAGAGTTATTCGTAGTCAAAATCGGGGTGCCAAGAACGGCCTAAAAATCGGTATGAAATACGCCAGACAGCATTTGACCCATTTAGAGGTTGCATTGGCAAACTGAATATTTATAACGACCATAAAATTTGTGAAATGCTGATTTAAACGAGACTGTTGGATCTCTGTACTATCAAATTGTTTGTCAGTAGCCTGTTTTGATTTACAAACTGACCATAAGCAGAACAAGCGCTTGTATATCAAATCAGTTACATATTAATGCCGTAAACTTCCTCAAAACCAGGACTCCACTTTTTAACCTACAAAAACGATTTTCAAATTAATTGTTCATATACCTGATATGAAATGCATTTCAGTTACTAATGGTGGTATATGCATTGTTACACGAAAGTAATGCGAATATCGTCACCCACCACATTACTACATGTATCTACATGAATATTAAATGATATACGAAGAAAAACTTAAAGGGACCATATATTAAGATGCTATATTTTTCAACTGAAGTCTGTACCATGGCTTTGAATTTGAGTATAATTTGCGCAAGAATTTAAATGCAAGTTGGTTGCTATTTTCAATTTGTTTGTAATTTGAATCGAATTGACATGATATTTCTTGACAAAACTGTATTTTGATATACAATGGCTATTTCTACAATGTTCGTTTTCTAGGGGAAGCACTGAGCGCAGAATTGATTGATCATGTGTAATAAAAAGAAATGACGTCCATACAAAACTGCGCTCTAAAAATGCCAACAATTTTTTTCTGGTTCAAAAAGGCTGCTATCATACATAGTCTTAGCTGGAGAGCTGCAGCTCTCTGAAACAATATTGGAAAAAATCAGAGAATTACAGATCCATCCCATATAAAAACTTTTGATTTACGGCGCATAAAACAATGCGCACAGTTCAGATCGGAAATTAGATTTTGGAACGCATTTCACAGTTCACTATTCGTAATTCAATAGTGAACTGCATTCTAGTAGGCAGTTCGCAATTCAAATTTCTATATGCATAAAAATAACACCAGACTGGAATTATAAGGATGAGGTGCCAGTTACCAACCCCAAACACTGTGAAGAAATGGCATAATACTATCCCTAGTCACGGAGACGGATATCTGCCCCAATTTTCATGCATAACGTATTACACATAGTGAATAAAAATCAGGCTCGGAATCATAGAAGACCCTTACCCCAGGACCTGCAATTTTAGGGATAGGGTATTAGTGATCGTGTCCCACCACTGCGAAGATATTATGATGGTGCTTTCTCTAGTTACGAAAATCCGCCCCTCTAATTTTTATGCATAACGCATTACACTAAGGGAATGAATATCGGGCTCGGAACCATCGAAGACCCCTATCCCGTGAACTGAAATTTTGGGAGAGAATATTGGTGGTACACTTCCACCACTTTAAAGATATGGTGGTGGTACTCTTTCTACTTTCGAAGATCCACCCCTCTAAATTCCAAATCATAACGCATCATACAGAGTGAATACACACTGGGTTGGAAATCATTGAAGACCCCTACCCCGGTAACTGAAAGTTTGGGGTTAGGGTATTAGTGGTTCTCTCCCACCACTGTGAAGAGATGGTGATGGTACTATTTCTAGTTACGAAGATCCGTGCTTCAACTTTTATGCATAATGTATTACACTTTTTGCAATAAAACATCCGGATTGAAATCATCGAAGACCCCTACACGGGGACTGAAAGTTTGGGGGTAGAATATTGGTGAACCACTCCCACCATTGTAAAGAAATAGTGATAGTACTCGATCTAGTTACGGAGACACGCCCCTCCAATTTTTAAAGATAACGCGTTTCAGTTAGTGAATAAACATCGGGCTAGGAATCATTGAAGGCCCCTAAGCCAGGGACTCAGATTTTGGGGGTAAAGTATAAGTGGTTCATTCCCACCACTTTGAAGATATGGTGATGGTATTCTCTCTAATTATGGAGATCCGCCCGTATAATTCTTAAACATAACGCATTGCAATGAGTGAATAAACATCGGAATGGGAATCAGGGAAGACACCTACCCCGGGGACTGAATTTTTTGCATTAGGGTATTAGTGGTACTCTCCCATCACTGTGAAGATATAGTGATGGTAATCTTTCTAGTTACAGAGATCTGATCCTCTAATTTCTATGCGTTACGCTTTACATTTAGTGAATAAATATTGGGTTCGAAATCATTAAACACCCGTTCCCCGGAGATTGAAGATTTGGGTGTAGGATATTAGTTGTCCACTCCCACTACTGTGAAGAAATAGTGATGATACTTTCTCTAGTTAAGGAGATCCGCCCCCGCCCCCTATTTTATGAATACTGTATTACACTCAGTGAATAAACATCGGGCTTGGAATCATCTAATAAACCTATCCCGGTGACTGAATTTTTTTTTGGGGGGGGGGGGGGGGGGGGCTAAGATATAATTCTCACCACTGTGAAGAAGTGGCTATGGTACTTTCTTTAGTTTCGGATATCCAATTTTTATGCATAATGCATTACACTGAGTAAATAAACATCGGGATGGGAATCATCAAAGACCTTTATCACTGGTATTGAAATTTCGGGGACAGGGTATAAGTGGTCCTTACCCACTAGTGTGAAGAGATGGTGATGGTACTATATCTAGTTGTGGAGATCGGCACCTCCATTTTTATGCATAATTCATTATATTTACTGAATAGACATCGGCCTCGGAATCATTGGAGACCCTTACCCTGGGAACTAAAATTTTGGGGTTATCGTATCGGTTGTTCTCTTCCACCATTGTGTAGAAAAAGTGATATTACTCTCAATAGTTACAGAAATCCGCTTCTCTAATTTATGCATAACGCAATAAATTTAGTAAATAAACATCGGGCTCGGAATCATCGAAGACCTCTTCCTTGGGGATTGAAGATTTGGGGGTACGTTTTAGTGGTCCATTCCCACTACTGTGAAGATATGGTGATGGTACTCTCTCTAATTGCGGAGATCTGCCTCTCAAATTTTTAAGCATTCATGTACTGCAGTACACTTATTGAATAAACATCGGGATCGGGATCATCGAAGACCCCTACGCCATGAACTGAAATTTTTGGGGTAGAATATTGGTGGTCCACTTCCACCACTGTGAAGAAATGATGATGGTACTCTCTCTAATTACGGAGATCCGTCCCTCCTATTCGTATGCATATAGTATTGAATTTAGGGAATAGACATTGGGCTTGGAATTATTGAAATATCCCTTCCCCAGGGACTGAACATTTTGGGGTAAGGTATTAGTGGTCCAATTCAACCACTTTGGGGAAATGGCGGTGGTGCTCTCTCTAGTTAGGGGGATCCGCCACTCCGATCTTTATGCATAGTGCATTACACTTTTTGAATAAACATTTGGATCGAAATCATCAAAGACTCTTACCCCGGGGACTAAAAATTTTCGGGTAAGGTATTAGTGATCCACTCCCACGACTTTGATGGAATGGTGATGGTACTCTTTCTACTCACGGAGATCCGCGCCTCCAGATTTTATGCATAATGCATTGCACTTAATGAATAAACATCGGGCTCGAAATCATTAAAGATTTCTACCCCTGGGACTGAAATTCTAGGGTATTATTGCTCCTATTCTACCACTGTGTAGAGATAGTGATG
The DNA here is from genome assembly GCF_947568905.1 of Ostrea edulis. Classification (NCBI taxonomy): domain Eukaryota; kingdom Metazoa; phylum Mollusca; class Bivalvia; order Ostreida; family Ostreidae; genus Ostrea; species Ostrea edulis. The sequence goes on along the minus strand of NC_079166.1, from coordinate 84,704,480 downwards.
GTACTCACTCTGGTTACAGAGATCCGCTCCTTCAATTCTGATGCATAACACATAACACTTAGTGAATAAACATTTGGGTAAACCCTACCCTGGGGACAGAAAATTCGGAGGTAGCGTATTCGTTGTCCATCCCCACTACTTTGAAAAAATGGTGTTTTGATGCTCTCTCTACTTACGAAGATCTGCCACTCCAATTTTTATGGATATTGCATTACACTTAGTGAATAAACATCGGGATCGAAATCATCCAAAAACCCTACCCCGGGGACTGCAATTTTGGGGTGGAATATTGGTGGTCCATTCCCACCACTGTGAAGAAATGGTGATGGTACTTGCTCTAGTTATGGGAATACGCCCCTCGAATTTTTAAACAAAACACATTACACTTAGTGAATAAACATTGGGTTCGTAATAATTGAAGACCCCTACCCCGAGGACTAAACTTTTGGGGGTAAGATATTAGTGATCCACTTGCACCACTGTGAAGAAATGATGTTACTCTCTCCAGTTACGGAGATACGCCCCTCCAATGTTTAAACATAACACATTACACTTAGTAAATAAACATCGGTTTCGGAATCATGGAAGATCCCTACTCCGGGGATTAACATGTTGGGGTAAAGTATTAGTGATGAACTCCCACCAATGTGAAGAAATGGTGATGATACTCTCTCTAGATACGGAGATCCGCCCTTTGATTATTATGCATACTGCATTGAACTTAGGGAATAAACATCGGGATCTAAATCATTGAAGACCCCTACCCCGGGGGCTGACATTTTGGGGTTAGGGTATCAGTGGTCCTTTCCACCCACTGTGAAGAAATGGTGATGGTATTCTATCTACGTACGGAGATTTTTAAACATAACGCATTACATTTAGTTAATAAAGATCGGGCTAAGAACCATCGGAGACCCAAACCCTGGGGCCTGAAATTGTTGGGGGAAAGGTATTAATGATGCACTGTCACTACTGTTAAGAAATGGTGATGGTACTCTGTCTAGTTACGAAGATCCGCCTTTCCATTTTTTATGCATTACGCATTGCACTTAGTGAATAAACATCGGCTCGGAATCATCGCTCACCCCCACCCCGGGAGTTGAAATGTTGGGGGTAGAGTATTGGTGGTCATTATGATACAAAACATGGTTTTAAAAAGAAAGGTATGAACAGTGAAGTAAAACATTACAACATATTGACGACGGTACATTGACTTTGCGGCGGTTGTGACCGGATGCTTATTCCTCCTAGGCAACTGATCCCACCCCTTGATAATTGAATATTGCTACAGTGTACATAGATATGGGACGTTGGCGATGGAGAAGCTGAAATCATCCCGTTTGTCATATAGTTGAGTTGTCAGTTTGCTGTCAATGTCTACTTTCAATAAAATATCCAAGTATGAAGCAGATGTGGATGACTCTGTGGTGTCTTTTAATTCGAACTCACAGGGATATATCGAATCGATATATGAATGAAAATTATTATCGCTAATAGACAAAACGTCATCGATATATCGAAATTTCGAATTGAAGGGAACAGCGAGATATTTTTTTCTTCTCACGAAGAAGTTTTTTAATATATTCTGTTTCATATGAATATAGAAACAGGTCAGCTAATAAAGGAGCGCAATTCGTGCCCATGGGACTTCCAATAGACTGTTGGAAGACCTGATCACCAAAGACCACAAAGATATTGTCAATGAGGAACTCTAACATATTTTTTTTTCAACTTCAGAGTACTTGTGTTGGTTTAAAGAGTCTGTGATAGGCAACATCCATAATCATAGATTTCAGTCTATATTCAGGTGTTGAAAAGTCCAAGTATAGACTACAGCCACCTGCAAAAAGTTTATAGACAAAATGGCGGATCTAAATTCCAACTTTACGGAAGTGGCTTGTTTTTTCTTTTGTGACGTCATATGTTGGTATTTGTTTGATGATTGTCTGATACAAGCTTCTGAATGTAGCTATGGGAAAGTTTAAGAGTTTATCGCCAGCTGTGAAACAAATTGTCGTAGACAGTTACACACAAACGGGAAATTATTCTGAAACTGCTAGGGTATTGAAAATGGACCGGAAAACTGTGTATGCTGTTGTAAAACGGTGTGAAATTCGAGGAAGTGCGGAAAATGCTAAAAAAAATCTGGACGCCCAAGAAAAATGGACGTTAGAGACGAGCGCCAAATATTGCGGCTTGTAAAATTTAACCGTACCACTCCATTAAAGACATAACAGGACAATTTAATTAAGGTAGGCAACTTCCCGTATCTGAAAGATCAATTCATCGTTATTTGTCCAAAAATAAGCACCATCGACGTGTATGGAGAAACAGGAAAAACCGTGTGGCGTGGGCGAGAGGAAAACGACCGTGGACTGTTGACTATAACTGGTCGAAAGTGATCTTCTGTGATGAATGTACAGTTGTTTTGGGAAATGCAGGGGAAGAATGGTTACCAGCGTGCATCAGCCCCGGCGCACCACCGAAACCTGCTATGAGTTTAATGTTGTGGGGATGCATTACCTGGAATGGAGTTGGCACACTGACAGTGGTTAATGGCAACATTAATGCAAATAAATATATTGATATCCTTGAAGAACAATTGTGGCCGGTTGTAGTGAAAACTTGTCCTACTAACGATTACATATTTCAAGATGACAATACCCCGGTTCACCGTGCGCGAATTGTACAAGAATATAAACAAATAAACAGAATCCCACGTATGTTTTGCCCAGCACAGTCACCTGATGCAAATATAATTGAAAACATTTGGTTTCTGTTGAAAAATAAACTTAAACGCAGACTTTCTAATGTAAAACTTATACGGTACCAATTTTGATGTACCAGATGCGCATTTCGACAAATAATGTCTCTTCAGTGATGCTCAACCGAAATGTTTGAAATCCGAAATAACTATGAAGTTTTAGATCTAAATATAGCCAAAAACAGCGTGCCAAACAAGTGGAGCCAAATTCGTCCAAGGATAAGAGCTATGCATGAGGGAGATAATCCTTAATTTTGAAATGAATATAAACAATGTCACTGACATGGAGAGAAATATAAATGACATATAGATTAGCATACCAGTTACTTACATACGGGACCTCTATCGATCCCTACCTTCCAGAATGTTGAAAATTATCAGATCAAAGGGATATATAACAAAATACTGAGGTAAGATTTATTCGTTTTGTAATTTCATAGCCACTGAAAACCTGTATTACGTTGACGTTTAGACATTGACGTCCGCCATTTGTCTATAAACTTTTGGCAGTTGGTTGTAGATATAGCTTCTTCAAATAAAGTATGTAAATCTCTTAATTGAGCAGAGTAAAGTTTTGTACGAATATGATGTGGACCTAATTGTCGGTTGACGTAAGGCAAAAGTGAATGAAACGGGACACCATTTATACTTGATATTTTATATGAAAGATGTCCATGACCGCACTTCCATCTTTGAGTATTGGGAAAGAGTCTCATCACATTCACATTTTTTTCTTGTGGACTAGTCAAATTTCCCACATCATATACATTATAATTGCATGCATATCGAAATGCAGTGCCTAGGGTCCTGATTCCGTGATCTTCTCGTTGTTTACGATAAGGGATGCTTAATGTTGGATTGTTTGTGTGATGGTATTTTTTCCAAAATCCTTACCCTCATGGACAAAATGGAGTTGTCCGGTGCATTAAAATGTTTGTAAAGAAGTTGGTTACCACCATTATTTATTTGAAATTTGTGCCCCGATATTCTTTTATTAAGTGAACTCTTGTTTTCTCTAACATAAATTAAGTCACACAGGTTAAACTCAATGTCGTAAACAACGTTCGAAGATTTACAAGTCAAATTATTAAAAGTTTTGGTACAGAAACTATGTCCAGTAAGATTGCTAGTAAATGGATTTGTAATGATCAGCATATCACAAGTTTTGCAAATTTTTTACAGAATATTTTGAGATTAAGCACATGGGCTCGGAAAAGAAATTCTCAAAAATATATAAAAACTGGAAACTAGAAAAAGTACCATCACATTTTCTTCACAGTGATCGGCAAGGACCACTAATACACTACCCTTAAAGTTTCAGTCCCTGGGATAGGGGTCTTCGATGATTCCGAGTCGATGTTTGTTCACTAAATGTAATTCGTTATGCATAAACATTGGAAGGGCCGATCTCCGTAATTAGCGATAGTACCATCACATTTTTTTCCACAGTGATGGAACTGGACTATTAATACTTTACCCCTAAAATTGCAATTCCCGGGGGTAGCGATCTTCGATGATTCCAAGGCCGATGTTTATTCACTAAGTGTGATGCGATAAATGTATGCATACAATTTGGAGGAGCGGATCTCCGTAACTAGAGAAAGTACCAGCACCATTTCTTCACAGTGGTGGAGAAAGGATCACTAATACCTTTCTCCTAAAATTTCAGTCCCCAGGGTAGGGGTCTTTGATGACTCCGAACCCGATGTTTATTCACTAAGTGTAATGCTTTATGCATAATAATTGGAGGAGCGGATCTTCTTAACTAAATATTGTACCATCACTATCTCTTCACATTGGTGGGCGAGGACCACTAATACTTTACCCCTAAAATTTCAGTTCCCAGGGTAGGGGTCTTTGATGATTCTGAGCCCGATGTATATTCACTAAATGTAATTATTCATAAAAATGGAGGGACGGATCTCTGTAAATAGAGAGTACCATCGATACTTTTTCACATTGGTAGTACTGGATAATTAATACCCTATCCCGCAATTTCAGCCTCCGAGGTAGGCGTCTTTGATAATTCCAAACCTGATGTTTATTTACTTAGTGTAATGCGTTATGTATAAAAATTCTCAGCCCGATGTTTATTCCCAAAGCTTAATGCGTTGTGCATGAAATGTTGAGGAGCAGATCTCCGTAACTAGAGATAGTACCATCACCATTTGTTCACAGTTGTGGGAGTGGGCTACCAATATACCCCCCCCCCCCCATTTCACCCCATGAAATAGGCGTCTTCGATGATTCAGAATCCGATGCTTTGTTACTTACTGTAATGCGTGATTTAAAAAAAGTTGGAGGAACAGTTCTTGGTAACTAAAGAGATTATCACCACCATTTCTTCACTGTAGTAGGAGTGGACCGCAAATACTCTACCCCCAAAATTTCAGACGCTGGCGTAGGGATCTTTGATGATTCCCAGTCCGATGTTTATTCACTAAGTGTAATGCATTATTTAAAAAAGTTTGAGCAACAGATATCCGTAACTAGAGAGAGTATAATCACCATTTCTTCATAGTGGTGGGAGACGACCACTGATACCCGAACCCTTAAAAAATTCAGTCCCAGGAGTTAGGCTCTTCGATGATACCGAACCCGATGTTTATTCACCAAGTGTAAAGCGTTATCAAAAAAATTGGAGGAGCGGATCTTCGTAACTTACCATCACGAGTTCTCCACAGTAGTGGTAGTGGTCCACTAATACTTTACCCCCAATATTTCAGTCCCCGGGGTAGGAGGTCTTCGATGATTCCGTTTCCGATATTTATTCACTAAGTGTAATGCGTTATGCATGCAAATTGGAGCAGCCGATCTCCGTAACTTGAGAGAATACCACCTGCATATATCCACAGTGTTTGAAGTTGGTAACTGGCACCCTCTCCTTATAATTCCAGTCTTGTGTTCTTTTTATGCATATAGAAATTTGAATTGCGAACTGCGTTCTAGAATGCATATCACTATTGAATTGCGAATAGTGAGCTGCAAACTGCGTTCCAAATTCTAATTGCCGCGGTTTGTTGGAGACAGTGCCAGAACAGTCTACACATGTGGTCTATCAATGTCCTACACCTCCCCAAATTGCTAGCAAGACTCCATTTTTTGACCTACCAAAACGTTTTCCAAATAAGGTGTTCAATATACGTAATATAAAATGCATTTTAGTTACTAATGGTGGCAAATGGCTTTTTACATGCATATAATACAAATATCGCTATTCATCATATTACTATATAAATGATATACAAAGGGGAACTTAAAAGGACCATATATGATGATACAATGTTTACCAACTGAAGTCCATACCATGACTTTGACTTCGAGTATAACTTCCTTAAGAATTCAAATGCAAGTTGATTACTATTCTCGATTTGTTTGTAATTTCAATCTAATTAAGGTAGTGATTGCATGGGTCAGTAAAAAATAACGAATCTATGATTTTTTTTTATTTCTGCATATTTTGTAGTTGATAGTATTTGTAAGTCATTATGAAAGTATCATATATTGTCTTCATGGGAATTGTGACGGTAGGTGGTCATAGTAACCCCTCTTGTAGAATTTTGATAATAAATGGTTTCAGGTTTCAGGTGGTGTTTAAAATTAATACAAAAAAGTAAGTGATACACATTTTATATCAAACTGAAGTTAAAACTTTAATTAAGATATAGTTTGCATTAAGATATCCAATTACTTTCATATGAAATAAAAGCAAGGCTCCTTATGAGAGACATTATTTGTCGAAATGCGCATCTGGTGCATCAAAATTGGTACCGTATCAGTTTTACCTTATGACCCCTGGGTCGAGGCCTCTGGTGGTGGACTGTTAGTCCCCGGGGGTCTCGACAGCCCAGTAGTTAAATACTTCGTTACTAGCTTGAAAATACGGATGTATATTTAATTGATACAATTTAGAAATTGATTTCAAAATTAAGGATTATCTCCCTCATGCATAGCTCTTATACTTAGACGAATTTGACTCCAGTTTTTGACACTCTGTTTTTCCCTATACTAGCTCTAGCAAGTTTATTGCTATTTCGGATTTCAAACATTTCGGTTGAGCATCATTAAAGAGACATTACTTGTCAAAATGCACATCTGGTGCTTCAAAATTTGTACCGTGTAAGTTTTAAATTATGAGCAGTTTTGCTATTTTTAGATGGCAATCATTTACCACAGCAGGCATATGTTCACCCCCTGAGAAATAAATGACCAGTGGATTCTTTGTTGGGGGGGGGGGTTGCATATATATGATAGTAGAAATGTTTCCTGAAAATCTCCATACTAGTTTTCAGGTTTACTGTGGGGCTATGAGCACTACAGATACACTACCCCCATCCTAGTATAAATTCTGCGGGTGATATTATAGTTGAATATGCAGCTTACATGTATTTGTTTTAACTCGTATCAACACTATAAGAATATGTTGACGTTTATTATTGAAGTCATTCCATGCTTTGAAGATGTAGTTATTACTTTCTGATTAAAAGTACTTGTATATCCATGCTCTGTAAATGTATGACCCGATGTTCATGTATTATGTTTGTACTTAATTAATTCAAAGCAGATTAATTACTTTATAAAGTTATTAACTTTCCCTTAATTACCTGCTTGAAAACATCTGCATGTAAAAGAAAACAGTGAGAATATTATTTAGAAAGTAAATATAGTGTGGTACATGTATAAATCATCCCATAAATTATACAGTGTTAGACGTCTATATATAGACCCACGCACGTCAGGGGAATGCCAACATGATGTATTAACTCAGACGCAAATGTGTAGTTTTAAGGCTGAACGAGTGTAAAACAACGAATTACTAAAAGGTATTTGATATTTTTATTTCTATTAAACCTATGGCACGGTATTGCTGTAACAAAATACACAGCTTTACACAAATAAGACCACCGGTGATCTGAAAGTTTGAACTGGTCACGTGTCTGTCACTTGAAATGGCAGAGTGACTCGCTTATTTGTAAACATCGATTTCAAATCAAATAATTTTGGTTAAAACAGGTGAAATAATTCATGATATGTCGGACAGCCTCACAACTACATAAATGCGAGATGGAAACAAATATTGTAATTCGGACCAAACAACTTTAAAAACGTGGGAGATATAATACAACCGATGTAAATCGTGCATTGTGACGTCGTATTACCTGTGATTGTTTCTCTCCTTTCAAACAACGCGATTAGCAACAACAATAAAACTCTGTCAGTTTTGATACAGCATGTATTATAAGAATTAATTTAACAGCAGCAAGTACTAAGAGTTATTGAATATTTTTTACTCAAAATGACGTGTTTACAATATCCACGTTTCCTCATCCTACAGCTTCTTTTGGATATATATCATAGACGTAGCTTGGGTTCGAATATTACCGAGGCAGGGGTCTGAAGTTATCGACATTTTAACAACGTAAAAGGTGTTGTTGTTTTTTTTACCGAGGCAGCTGCCTCGGTTGCCTCAATGGAAGCTACTCCACTGTATATCCAGAATTTTAGATTATGTGTACAAACACTGTATACATGTTATGAAATTTATAGCATTGCATACTATGATTGTCATAGGACTTGCGGTTTGAGAATTAGATTTACGTTTTTTAAGACTGGAAATTAACAGGGGAAGGCGTTATTTGGAGACTTAAACTATGACAATTATTCAAAAGATGATGAAAATGTAAGAGATGTTTTCATTTCTAGTTTAGTTTTACATATATATTTCTAAACATATTTTCACTTTACTCTGTGTCTGGTTACATCTGACAAGTCTCTGTTTACTGTCAGCCTGTCATTACTGATACCCAAACGCGTGAATCAGAAACAAAATAAACTCTCTCTTTAGATACTACATGAATAAACCAAGTGATGCCTTGCAATGACTACCTTAACATGCATTTCCTGCCATTTACTGTATTTTGACATGAAATAGCTATTGTTACAAATTTCGTTTTCTTCGAAAACACCGAGCGCATAATTGATTTAGCATGAGTAATGAAAAAAATAATGTGTATACAAACCCGCACTCTATGCTTTCCAAACGAAAAATGTTGACAAAAATATGGGACCCAAAAAGGCTTCTATCAAACATATCCTGAACTACTATTTCCTATAAATTAATTTGAAATAATCTTACTTATTTGAAACGGCTCTGGATCCTCACCTACGAAGAAAAAGATAAAAATTAAATTATTAAGGTATTACAATAATATTAAACAAACGTAACTTTATTCATATCAAATACATGTATTTCCTTTGACAGACGTTTTTAATACAACATACCGAGTACAGGTACATATATTTCCTTTCGTATTCTCCTTCTTCTCTTCCTTTTTCTTCGTCTCCAGACTACGACTGCTAGTAAAATACAAAGTACAAGGACGACGGACAGGACACTTCCAATGATCACTCCGACATCGGCGGATCCTTGTTCTACAAGCGTGGTAAGTGTACTCGTTATATTTGTTGTATTCAGGACGTTCATCAATGCTGTTGTTGGAATCGTTCTATCTTCAGTAATAAATGTTCTCGTTCTATATGTGAATATAAAAAAAAACCAGTGAAGCTTCCCGTTCTAAATGAAAAAAAACACCCCAGAGTTTTCATATAAATTCCCAATTATTAATAAGTCAAGTTGTAGAGAAAAGAGAGGGACAGCCAATATGAAGTCCTGGATCCGGAATCTGAATTCAGGGGGCGTCCTTTAAACTGATTAGACAGGGGTCTGGAGATCACACCATGAAGGCACAATGGTTCTACGGCGAATCCTGCGTTATGGGGTCCCGTGGATGAAGCTCCAGAATATCATTAGTCGTTTATTTACAGTGTATAGCTTTCACTCTTTTCATCGCCATTACCAATCATCAGAATTATTAAAATGACGGATACTATAGTATTTTGATTTAATGTCCCAGATCTCCCTGCCTTGCAAAAGTAGAACCAAAGCCCTAATTAAATCCCTTTAAATTGTTGTGCATTTGAAGGCGTTTGGAATAGACAAAAATCTAATAAAGACGGTCGAAATCAGCCAGCAATGTGAGGAACATTTTATTCTTTATCTACTAATACTTTTTGCTTTTTTTATTATTCAATATATAAAATAAGAAGAAGCGCATGGTTACACTTTTGACGTTCAGATCGCCTCAAAATCCAAAGAAAAGATAATAATATGATAATGATAATGAAATTTATATAGCGCCTTACATAAAGCAAAATAGTCTAAGGCGCATTACAACGGTAAGAAGGGAATTGCAACGATAAAACACAGTTAAATTAATGAATATTGTTTAACGTCCCTCTCGATAATATTTCACTCATATGGAGACGTCATCATTGCCGATGAAGGTCTGTAAAATTTAGGCATATGATCGGCGCCTACAGCCTTTGTGCAGAGAGGGATCTCCATTGTGTCACACCTGCTGTGACACGGGAACTCAGTTTTTGCGTTCTCATCCAAGGGACCGCCCCATTTAGTCGCTCTTTATGACAAGCTAGGAATACCGGGGAAATATTCTAACCCGGATCTCAACGGGAAATGAAATGAAATGACAGTATGACATAAGATCTTATATATCTGTAAAATTATCAAAATAAACACTATAATTAAGATCAATATGTAAAACCTTTTTGATTTTTGGGGGGTATTTAATGATTAAAAACTGCCACAGTTTACACATGTCAGGTAAGCTAAATCTACTTGATAAAAAAAGGAGTTGTAAGGTTTGTTTTTCTTGAAAACTTCAAGAGATGTTGACATCTAGATGTCCTCTGAAAGGTTATTCCAGAGATGCACTGCTGCCCGGCTGAGCTGACGTTGTCCGTACCTTTATATTCTGATCTTTGACACCCCAAGTCGCGACTTCGATTCTGACCGTAATGGTCGACTTGGCTTGTATTTGTGTAAAGGACGGCGCAGACCCATGGGAGGAACAATATGTATAGGTCAAAATTTTTAATTGAGGTCAGTAATAGATGGGAAGCGGGAGTTGCTAAAATGCGGAACGGAAAATGAAACAGAAAACGGAACGGAACGGAAAACGGAAAATAGTGTGTGGAATACGGTTATGAGGGGGTCAGTATTTTGCAAAATAAAAGATTTATCATGAACAAAGGAAGCAGAAATTACAGAGAAAGCGGGAAGTCATCCAAAGAATTCACCATTTGATATATATTTTAAAATCATTAATCTACCATGAAAAATATTAATAAAGATAAAAAAATAATAATAATGAATAATACTATTCTTACTGTAAAAAGAATTGAATTTTCAAATTTTATCTCCAATTAATACCCCCCCCCCCCCCTTCACCGAAAACAACATTGTACAAACATTGTACAACAACATTGTTCATTGCTAATTCTGTGCTTTATATATAAAATACTTCGAATGCAATGCGTATCATGTATGATCCTCTTAAATGTACGTTGAATAACTGTATCCCATTTCCATTCTCAATGACCGTGTAGCGTGAGACAACGTGGCGAGAATTCCATCGTCATCGAAAGCAAGTTTTTTGTCTTGCCTAGATGGGCGAGCGGTCTAGCGTGTTGGTTACGCGCTGCTAGGATATTTGGTTCCGCATGTCGTGAGTTCAACCCCGGGTAGGGGCGGAAGTGGGCATCCATATAAAGTGAAATTTCTGTGCTTTATATTAAATATTTCTTCACTTAGGACAGTTATGTTCATTTAAGAGTTCATTGCTATTTCTGTGCTTTATATATATATATATATATATATATATATATATATATATATATATATATATATAAGTTGAAATACAAAATATGTTGGAGGTCCGCATTGACAATATATTCGTGGTCTGTGGTGATCAAGTCTACCAACAGTCTGTTGAAATCCCAATGTCACGAATTGTGCTTCTTTGTTAGCTGACCTGTTTTTGCTATATTCCTATGAAGCAGAATGTTTTCAAAAACTCTTACTGTGACCTTTAATTCGACATTAAGATATTACAACGACGTATTATCTATTAATAATAACAATGTTCATTCATATTTCGATTCGATCTATTCCAGTGAACTCGAAATGAAAGACACCACAGATTCATCCACTTCTGCTTCACATTTGGGTATTGTATTGAAAGTAGATATTAACGGCAAGCCAGCAACTCAACTTTATGACAAACTAGATGATTTCAGCTTCTTCATCGTCAATTTCCCATGTCCATGTAGCAATATTCCATTATCACCTGCATGTGGTGTTTACATCTCTCAACTGATTCGATACGCAAGAACTTGTTCTGCTTATGGTCAGTTTTTAAATCAAGGACGGCTACTGACAAACATGTTTATGGTGTAGGGGTTCCAACAGTATTGTTTAAAGCCAGCATTTCGCAAATTCCATGGTCGTTATAACAATCTAGTTTGCTGATACAATCTATCAATGGGTCAAATGTTGTGTGACGTCTTTTATGCCGATTGTTAGGTCGTTCTAGGCACATTGATTTTGACTGCGGATCACTCTGTTTACCTGATCAGGACATAGGGCTCACAGTGAGTGTGACCGGTCAACAGTGAATGTTTGCTCCTCCTAGGCACCTGCTCCCAACTCTCTATTTTGTATTGCTTATTAGAGTTATGGGATTGATCACCGTTCGTTATCTTCACCTTTCGTGTTTGCAAATTTGCTGTTTCATAATTATATATACATGTATACACAGAATATAACATAATACTACACTGGGTGCATTCATTAGATATCATGTGAAGTAGCATAATTTCAGTCATATAAGGACTAAATACAAACTATTTCCCGATGTTGTATATGAAAAAATAATGCACCGTTTTCTTTCATGATCGAGAAAACCGTGGTGGTGGGATAGGGGTAGAGCGGTCGACTCGCATGCGGAAGATCGATGTTCGAATCCCGGCTGCGACAGACTTAAGTTTTTTAAAATATGTAGCGATAGTTCCATCGCTAAACGCTCGATAGCTGGAGTGAATAGATCGGGACCTCGGAGATTACCTGAAAAAAAACCGGATGTCCTTTGTCACATGTGATACGTTAATGGACCCTGACTGCTCAATGAGTGTAAACGCCGAACATTAACCTTCACTGGAATTGGGGATGTCTCCATATGAGTGAAACATTTTTGCGAAGGACGTTAAACAAGCTACAATCACAATTACAATCATGATCGGAAACGCTAAAAGAATAATAAACAATTATGCAGAACTCAATCGCACCACGCTCGTCCTTTTCCGTAATCGAACATAGGATCCTAATGCGGATCGGAACAAAGTTTGTATGAAATATATGCGTCATATTGGATATTCACTTATGAATGCTATACATGCTGGACACTGGTATTCACTGTACATACTGAATACTGATATACACTGTACATACTTGACGCTGAAACACACTGTATATACTATACACTGTATAATATATGGTCACTCGCTGATATACACTGTATAATATACTGGTCACTCGCTGATATGCGCTGTATAATATACTGGTCACTCGCTGATATGCACTTTATAATATACTGGTAACTCACTGATATGCACTGTATAATATACTGGTGACTCACTCATATGCACTTTATAATATACTGGTCAATTGCTGATACACACTACATACTGGATACTGATATACATTGTATGCTATACTGGTCACTCACTGATATATACTGTATACTATACTGGTCACTCGTTGATATGAGCTGTATAATATTCTGGTCACTCAGTGATATACACTGTACATACTGGACACTGATATACAATGAACATGCTAGATACTTATATGCACTGTACACATTGGACACTGATATACATCAGTTTTTCAAAATTCTCTGGATATTCATTAAACCACACAATTCTAAAATTCGCATCATTTGACACAGTATAATTAATGATTAATAACTGCGCAAATATCAAATATGATGATATCTTTTTTAGGCAAAATCCAGATAACATTTATTAAAGGACATATCACATGTTTCCAAAGTATACAAAATTATATGCGTTTTGTCTTTCTTATGCTTATAATAATCAATTCTAATAGTTTAGTCACCGAAATATTGCGATGGTAACCCAAAATACGGATTGAAATCTAAACCACGATTTCAAAAAGTTTCTTTGATTATGTTGGTTGTCAAGTGGTACAGCGGCGTCACATGTGCCCTGCTTCTATCAACGATTGTGAATGTAGTGTAAGATATTTTTAAAAACTAATAAAAAGATGTTTAGACCAGTGCACACAAATAACAATGCAAATGCCCAAATATAGCAGAGGAACCGAGTATGAATTCGGCAATATTGCTAGTAAATAGATGTTTATGTGGCTCGCTGTCTACACATTATTTGGTAATGTCATTTCTATATATACACTTGTAATTGGAGATGTTTACTAAAATAAACGTTGCTACTATTATTATTATTTGGATTGTAAAAAATATAATACGTTACATCATTGACAATCAGGCCTAGATACTTCACGAGTGCATTTCGAGAGAAAAAAACCCACACCAAACAATCACGGATGAATAAAGATAATCAAATTTGAAAAGTCATATTACTTTATTGTAATAAAACAATCTTATGATTATTTTTAAATCGTGATCTACACGTCGTTAGGAAGTGGGAACACAGTGTTTTACTGGTGCACCATATTTTATAAACATAAAAGGAAGCATAGTTTTGTAATCTGATTTAAAGTTAGGAAATAGAACATTTTGTTATTCATAATTAAAAGTTCAATTATTTTGTATCTTTAATTTTTTTTTCTAAATTTATCAGTTGGTAGAAACTGGAAGCACAAGCTACATATCTGTTGTTACAAGGTAAAGGTCAATTGATCCGAGTGTATATTGAATTTGAAGATCAGTGCTAAACTTAGATATATCTATTTTCTCGCAGTTTATATGGGTCTCTGTCTAAGCTGTTTTTGAAAAAGTACATGGACAAAGGTAACTGGGTGTTTATTTCTTAAGTTAGAATATTTCCTTCAATGAAAAATACCCACGTCTTTTTTCTCACACCTTCCTTCGAAAAATGAAAGATAAACTCAGTCTACATTCTTTCTATCCACAACTAGAACACCCTTAAACGGCAAAAAACCACCTTGATGCAACGCAAATTACAAACAGTTAACGTGATAATAGTTTGCTGGTTTTTTTGTTTGTTTTTGTTTTGTTTTTTTGTCGATTAAATCTAGTCTGTTTATGAAATGACTAATATATGTTTTCAGACTCAAGGGCGCATGCATGTATGAAGTTACACATAATGGCGCGTAAAATAAAAAAAGCAATGCATAACTCAAGATTTGGATTTCGTCGATTTCAAACTCGAAAACTCCGTAAAATATGTCATTAAAAGCACATATAAAGTAGTTTAGGGTATGAAAACAATAATTTTGCTGTAAAACTGAAGAAAAAAGGTTTAGAATCATGCGTTCCGTCCTTTAACACTGTGTATATATATTCCCTTTATATATGTTCCCTTTGGACTTGGGCTCCGTGCGCGTAGAATTTGTTCCACAGAACAAAAATGTCAAATTCAACGAAAAAAAATAAAGAAAAAAATAAGAAATCGCAGTTATTTAGATAGTGATGTAGAAAAACAAATTATGAAAGTAGATAAACTCGACCGATCAAATCTTTTAAGCTACTAAAAAGCGAAGCAGGGTAACCCTGTTCCCTTTGTGGTAAACTATTCTAAAGGACTTCCCAATATTCATAAGATTTTGAAAACCGTCAAAAATTCTTCAATATTCTGACCGCCTCAAAATAGTGTTTAAAGACATGCTCATTGTGACTTTTAAAAGAGATTAATAAAAATAATTAAAGACATTCTGGTACATAAGAAACACAATGATCTGATTTTTTTTTACAGAAAATGTATGGCAGCCGTGTGGTGCTGAAAAGTGCACTTTATGTCAATATGTCATTAAAACTAATCGATTTGAGGACTACAACAGTAGCAAATATCATGTCAAAAATTATATGAATTGTAAATCCAGCGATGTAATTGATGGAGTGTCATGTTGGGGAAAAGGGTAACTTTAAACCAAAGGCACGTTTGGAATTTGTCATTGATTAGACGAGAAACTGATGACCCTGTTGCTATTCATTTATATACAGATTATCATAGTATCTCGATGTATCAATGTTTTGTACATGCAAAGAACGTACTATACTAACCGATTTTGATAATGTAAATATATACATTGCTCTATTTACGATTAGCTACTTACTGCAATATTCTTGTTGGTTTTACCCTAGGCTAAAGGTCATCTGCTTTGTAAACAAACATTTCTATAATGTTACTACATAGCTTACCAAATGTTTAATGTATGCATATTCATATTTGAGGATGTGTCCAGAAAAGCAGGTGAGTATTGTTTATCATATTATTAGACTCTTACCTTTATAAAATGTATTTTAATTGGAATTTTAAATACGATCAATATTAACAAATCTACATGATTCTTCAAAATGGCATCCGTTATTAATTTCGCAAGCGCTCATTCTGTGCCAAGCGAATATTAACGACTTTGACAGTTCAACATATGTCTAATGTAAACAAATATGCGAGTAAAACATAAAAATCTTGTGAAAAGTATGCAATTATTTGGAGAGCATAATTAATTGGCTGATACAAATAGGTCTTATTCTGATTCTTCGTGACTGTATTTGCGAATTGTGTGGTTTTGGAGTATTTGGACCGCGAAAGGACTTGTCGTCCTATAGCAGGTTTGTAGATGTAACAACATAAAATGAAACAGGAAAGTATCGATTAGAAAGTCATCTTGATTTGAAAATAACAATTTAACATTGAAAAAAAATCTATCACATATGTTCGGGTTTATAAATGTGTTCAATGTAAAACTTATACGGTACCAATTTTGATGCACCAGATGCGCATTTCGACAAATAATGTCTGTTCAATATATTTTGATTCATGAACTGGAAATTTCCCATAAATCCATAACAGATTGGTATAATTTTGGACGAGAAGTGTGTGAAATATATTTAGAAAAAAAACAGCAGTAACATCATCGAGGGACCTGGATAAATTGTTGAAATTGATGAATAAAAATTTGGGGAAAGGAAATATCACAAAGGAATACGTTTGGACGGGGTGTGGGTGTTTGGAGGAATTGAGGGGGATTCCAAAAAAATGTAGTTTTTTTTTGTCAGCGCGGCACACAGAACTGCAGATACTCTGGTGACAATAATCAAGAAGCACACAAGGCCGGGCACATCTATCATAAGCGATTGCTGGAGAACATATAGTTCACTTAGTGAAGAAGGATTTAATCATTTGACTTTGAACCACCGCGTTAATTTCGTGGATCGGAATTCCGGCACTCACACAAACACGATCAAATCAACTTGGAGGGCACTTACAAATAATCAACAGCACACGGAACACAGAAAGTACTGTATAACAGCTATTTTGTACAATAATGTGTCATAAAAATATTTCTAAAAGAATCCATCAATCCATTTATCACTTTCTGCCAAATTATTAAAGAAATTCATAATCCAGAATCAGCAATATCAGACTTTGTAACGGACACAGAAATAAAACTTTCAAATACAGTCTCCAAACCTCCAAAAATCAAGAAAACTCCACCTTTAACAGACGTAACTAACACCCTAAATAACAGTCTGATTGGTTTTCAGTTATAGGTAAGCTATTTGATATCATTATCTGAACTTGTTTTATTGCAAATTACCGGAAACAAAATGGCGTCGATCTTTTTTTTTTTACTTTTGCATAGCAACCAGAATGTGGGTCGCGTGACATGCACATTCAGTAAACTTCCGGGGGACCGGTGAAGTACATTCTACCTATTTGCACAATATTCATGGTTCTGGGGTCACAAGAACACTATTCGTTCTTATTTAATTCAAGTTCCAAATTTTTAGATGTAGTTCTAAGTTTTAATTAAAGTCTCTCTCTCTCTCTCTCTCTCTCTCTCTCTCTCTCTCTCTCTCTCTCTCTCTCTCTCTCTCTCTCTCTTAAATATCTAAACGGGTAGAATCGATGTTTTTGTGAACCCCGAACTATGAATGTTGTGCAAATACTTTAAAGTGTAAATTCAAGGAAAAAGAAGTACTTACATGCCTTTAAGGACAATGAGATTGCTGTCACTGTTGATTATTCTTTCTTTGATCAACATGTATCAGTAAACATTTCGTAATGGAAAATGTGTTCAGAATATAATACAAATTTTGAAACTTTGATCAATGTATTAGATTTTCCTTGCAAAGCAGATTTGATTGGAACATTATACATCGTGGATGGCTATGAATGATACATTTTGTTAAACGTGTCTATATATACTTTAATTCAAAATGTCTTAAGGAGAATAATGCTACCCAATACACACATCTACAGTGCAAGTTCTGGCAACAAGTGATACATCAGGCTCTTTTCATAGCCCACTGGTACTGTAATAAGTACATATTTACCACTTAGCTGTTTGTCTCTTATTTTGCAAGTTTTATCTTATTTGTACAGCCTTTCTTACTTTTGATTCCATATTTACATTTAAATCTCCACCACGTGTATGTCCTACATTCATACGCATATTACGAAATAGTTCCAAATTTATGATCAGAAAACGGTGATTTTAAGCAATTTACAGTAAGCATCAATTTAATTTCCCCAAAAACATATCATAATATGACAAAATATTTAGTCCAAAACATAAATGTTGGATTATAGAAACTTTTACAAGATTTCTGTAAAAAGCCGTTGACAGATGTGTAGTGTGAGGAGCGCACGAATCTCTGGGTAGAGAATGTGCAGTCAGTACTCTCAAAGGTATGACAGATACAGATATTTGTGATAAAAAGGTACACCTGCTCATATGGACGGTATGAGTGGGAAACATTTCCTTTGGTATTGAATATAACAGTGTAATTCATACATAGTTGATGCATTATTCTGTATAGTTATATCATTTTTTATCAAAAAGTGTGTTTAAGTAATTGTCTACCGCTATTACTAAATATTGTATGAAAACAAATTGAATATCAATGTAATCGCTTCTAGTGCAAAAAAACAAAACAACTTAACTGGTATTACTCAATCTAATTTACTTTGCACATATCAAACATCCCACCAAATATATATATATTTACTTCGCACATATCAAACATTCCATCACACACACACACACACACACACACACACACACACACACACACACACACACACACACATATATATATATATATATATATATATACAGTACGTTTTTGGATAGCTTTAAATTCAGCAGTGAGTATGTTCTGTATGATAACATTTTATGCAACCTGGTACACGTATGACCTGAGCATATCCTAAAGACCCGCGACTCCCACTTCTAATATATGGCGCTTGGCGAATGATCAATCAAATACTAAATCATACAGTGTGTTCACTATATGTTGCAATTTTACCCGGACATGTAGGACAGTAATTGAAGCCGTGTGGTTTCAGTTCGAAACGGGATGTAGAAATAACACGCAAAATGAATATGCTTTTATGAGGAATGGACTGTGGCGGTATATTTGAAAACGTCTTACAATCAAAGGAATCACATAATTCCTTTGGATGAGACCACGAAAATCGCAGCAGGTGTGGCACGATAAAGTCGTGACGTCTCCATATGAGTGAAATATTCTTGAGAGGGACGTAAAACAACATTCAATAAATATACATAACACTCGCATTTGGTGCATCAAAATTGGTACCCGCGTACCGTATACGTTTCACATGAGCACATAATTACATGTAGGTAAATGCAAACGTAACCTCAAAAGTATTTTCAATTATTGAGGTTGCTACAATTACTTGAACATTCGCTAATTTGAAGTAATGCACGCTCAACATAACTGATTACTTACTTGTTCGGACAAGAGGGGTCTGCAAAGAAACACCGCTGTTCTGTATTGAGTTGGAAGCAAGCCGGAACTAAAAGAGAAAAAGAATATATGTGAGGGTATGAATCTAATGGACGTTTATAATGATTGCATTGTGTCTGTATATTTCACTAAGTAATCGTTACTTAATGTACTAACATCTATACAGTTCATTTCCTGTGTAATAGTCATTTGGACAACCATCCGTGAATTGACTACAGTTGATTGTGTCCAGGCGTCCATTCTTTATTTCCCCTAGACAATTGCCTGATTAAAAGAAAGGACAGTGCATTAACGTAGATTGATGTACACGTGTATATGATGATGGAGCAGTGAGTATGTTTTCCAAAAAGCGTCCATTATTAACATCAATATATATATAAACATAATATATTTTTGTCAATTTTCCGATACTGTTAAAGTACATGCATCTGAATACATACATACATAAAATACATGCATCTGAATATTGCAATAATAAACGCAACATACCACTTTGAATTATAGTGATAAATAGAAAATTCTCAATTTTGGCATTGCTTTTGATTTTGTACTCACCTTTCGGGTACAATGCCACTGTGTAATTGTAGCAGAACTCTACTATCGCCGTCAAATCAAACTTAGGAACACATGTATACTGATTATTTCCATTCGTATCGACGGCACAGTTCAGTCTGGTCGCGGCTGCTGTAAACTCTGTCTTATTGAGAGGACATGACTCAACCACGTGACCATATCCACTGTAAGACATACCTGAATAGAAAACCTAACCATTATGCTCAGAAATTCAGAATCGATGGTATCAATTTGGAATAAATAGATACAATTAGTATGATAAATGACAATAAATCAGTAGTATCTGACTTATTCAATCATTCATCTAAAAATAATACTTACCATCATTCTACTCAAATTGTTAAAATTCCCATTTTCTTTTACGTTGCTTAGAAAATGCAATGTATTTATACAGAATAGGGGACATCCATTTCATATTTTCTACCCATACGTTATCCATCCTAGTGTATTTCCTAAACCCCATGACTGAATAGGAGTATGTAAATTGTGATTGCCTTCATGTTCTTGGTTGCAATGCTCATGCATAAGGAACGTAGCAGAGTTGTTATCCCCCTAAAAGAGTTTCAATCAAATATTTCTCCAGGATGCCTCCCTGTACATTGCAGTCTAAAGAATTTAGAGCAGTTGTTTTTCCAAAGAGTTTCCCGTTGAGTCTTCCATATTTCAATTTGATGTTACAAAATGTAGTATGTGTTGTTTCGACATTTGTGACACTACTTTCACATAGTCATTAATTCATTTCTTATACCACATTTCTATATGATACGCATCAATAACTCTACCTCGATAAGGCAGGAGGTTCCCGTTTTAACATATTTAGATAGACATTTATTGATATTGTATACATCCACTCGTACAAAGTATATCTCCATTCTTGACGTATACATTCCAATGTAATACTTCTGTATCTCAGTGTGATACAATACTCTATCCTTGTTATTTAGCAGAAAGGATCCTTAATGTTTCTGTTTATCAAGGACGAAAAACCGCACTTTTTAAGGCGGGAAGCTTGCTCGAAAGACTTCTAGCGACCACGCAGATTTTGTATCTGCACCTCCAAATTCTAAATTGATACTTTCAATGAAGGGGGTATGCCTTGTTGAAATATTTGATCCTACATAGATAATACAATTTCTCCCTGTCTTTATTAAAGAGCATTGGCTGTGCTAAGTGAAAAGGCGGGAATAGAGAACAGCGATCAATCTCATAACTCCTATAAATAGTTGGGCAATCAAATATCCTTGGTTATACCAGAAGTGGGAACAGTTTGTAGGAGGAGTAAGTATTCCCTGTCGACAGATCTCAACCGCCGTGTGCATTACATTCCGATCAGGTAAACGGAGTAATTCTAAGTTAGAATCAGTGTCTACCTTACGTTTTCCAATAATAGTTAACGAATGACGTATGCATATATGGAAATGATTGAATACATTGATAATTTGCAAACTTTGTTCTTTCAAATAATCATTCAAGCACATATATCATATCAAATTATATTTTCTGTAACAATATTCTGAGAAAGCAAATATTGTGAATTCTCTATTTTGTGTATGTGTGTGTGATGTGCTAATTGACATCAAGTTATCATTTGAAAAATAGTATGTAATGACTTCAATGACAGGTGAGAAGAAGATTCGGAAACTGTCATGGTAATCAATCATTGTATGTGTTTGGGTTTTTTATGTTTATCATCAATTATCATTACGTATTACGTGCATGGTATAATGTATTCATTGTAGACGAGTTGACATAACACACTATCAAAACAGTTTAATCGTAGCGTGGAGATGCTTGCAAACAAGGCCATCAAACTTAACTCGGTTGGATGCAAGGTGAAGATAACGAACAGTGATCAATCTCATAACTCCTACAAACAATACAAAATAGATAGTTGGGCAAACACGGATTAGGATTTACTTCTTCAAAGAATCTCTGAGCAATCCTTCATAATTCATATTTAGTTTCGACCGGTTGTAGCAAGTGACAATGGTATTCTCTTCAAATATTAAGCTGACTCTCAGTCACTTGTAATGGTACATTGCTTTCTGTCTAGATATGGAAATCCCAAAATAGAAACAGTCACTAAATTCCCCGTTCAAGTGCATGGCGTTGTATATCCCCAATATAAAAAAAATATGTTTTGCGCTTCCGACGTTTTGAAAGACATATATACCCTTGGTAAAAATAAGACAAATTCATTTTTTAAAAAACCAAATGCTCCTTAAAGGAGCATTGACACGATCTGAGCTGAAAATTGTCAATTTCATTTTTCCATTTTTCTTGTTTACAACGCTTAATGACACAATTTTAAGTTAATATCCCCGAAGTTTACCTGTATGCAAAGTGAATATAACGAACAATGATCAATCTCATAACTCCTACAAGCAATACAAAATAGATAGTTGGGCAAACACGGACCCCTGGACACACCAGAGGTGGGATCAGGTGCCTAGGAGGAGTGGTGATCAATGGTAGGCAACCTGTCATTCAAACGTTTAACAACATATGTCAGGCGGAGATACATCTGCAGAAACTGGGTCTGGAGGGAACCCAGAAAGGTATTTTGATAACAATAACAGCCAATACTTACCCTGCTCTCTTGGCCAGGTAAATTACAGTGGTCATAGATTAGCTCCGCTCACAACCGTGAAGAGACATTATGATATTTTTGGGGTTTTCCTTTTTGGGGGCTTTATTATAGTATTTCTAATGATCAAGGAAAATTTGAAGATCAGTGGTTGAGTGACAGGTGATATACAGCACTTACAATTCGTCGTAACATGTATATAAACAAGGCTAGCACCATGGTTTTATGTACATGTACATCACTTAGCAGAGAATTGCATGTTAAAACAAAATTAGATGTGCCAAACGCTAGAAACTATTTAACCGTGTTAAGAACTAACCTGGAAATTGAACAAATTTGCTTTAAATGAAACTTTACAAGTATATTTAGCCCATGTAAACAAAAACATCGTATGAGCCTTGTTTACATAACAAGGAATTTGTGAGCTCTGTATCTCCCAAGCACCTCGACAACTAACATCCATTTTGTTTTGCTAACCATTAGAAATACCTTAGTTAAATTTTCTAAACATTAAAAATGGGAACAAAAATGAAAAAAGGCAGTGAACATGAATATGTAACAACGGGTTTAAATTTCTCATTATGATGTATACGATAGATTATGAGAATCATCAGTTGAGTAGGGAGATAATGTATCAAGATTATCGAATATTTTCAATCACTGGAAGCTCCCTCATCAAAACAAAAACCATCACATGTACCTCCCTGCAGGGTTATCTCTTAGCATCCATTAAAAGTCAACACTGATGTCAGTGGGACGCATTGTGTTTTCGTCACAATTACATAGTTGTTTACAGATATTTAGCATTATATATAAAAGTGATGGTAATATATATGTTAAGACACACATGGGTATGGAAAAGGGCAACATATCCAGTTTTAGATTGAACTAGTCATTTGGTCGGGGAGCATATTTTATCAATATTTCTTAGAATGGAACATTATTTTCTTAGAAAAAATTACTTGTTCGAATTCATTATACGTTTAAATGTAATAATATTTTTGAAATGCTTATTCAGCAGAGAATGAACTTGATGTGGGACATCAGTTTGAACTTAATGTTGGAAAGAAAGACATTGTTTCTGAGAATGCTCTTTCTTCACTAGCAGTTGGTTTTAATGTGAGTGGAATTTTCCTTGACTGGTGTGCTTGTGAAAATTCTAGCTATGTACATTGAAGGGGTATCTTTGTGGTCGTGAGTTTGAACATTTTGTGTCATATTACATGGATATAAACAGAAAGCGCAGTTCTCACCACCCCTAGTTTGACTCTGTGCCCTGTTCTAATTGATAAGCTTACATTTATGTATCAAGAGAGGAAGAACCCCAGAGGACCTATTTAACAAGTAAGAAAAATACAAAATTGAAAAATACATTCTGTATTCACATGTATTAAAAATCTAAACATAACATTCCACTGTATGCAAGTATTTCCAATTACAAACGCATGTAATAGTAGACAGAAACAATTCTGTTGCAGACATGTAATAAAGATATTTAACCTACAGACAGTTTATCAAAGTGGGTCAGACGAGGTAAGCCTCTGGGGTGGGGGGGTTAGAATAATTTTAACGTCAAATGTTGTGACAAACAAAGAGGAACAATATTTTAATCAACACTGTAATTATGAAGGATTTTGTGAAACATCAGACACTGGTACAGATCCTGAATAAGCATATTATTTTATGGTTTAAAATCTGATAAATTTGAGTTTGAATATTGGAATATACAGCGCTTCCGAGTAAGTTCAGAAGTTGGAGGAGCTGGGAATATTGAGGGGTTTTTTCGGTTTTTTATTGCATTGTTATTAGATTTGATTTCATTTTTTGCACCAAAACCTTATCAATCAATTCCAATATCTGCTGTTACACTTACTTTGCCATTGATATAAATGTGTCTCATATATGACAGAGCAAGGAAATAATGGATTACCTCCATAAACCTTAAATTTATAATGTTTAATTAATGAAATATCGTAATAAAACAAAGAAATTAGTTTCGGGTCACACTATTTACTTTCTGGAGCTATTTTATGTTTATTATGAAAGATGAAGGTAACGAACAGTGATCAATCTCATAACTCATACATGTATCAGCGACACAAAATAGAGAGTTAGGCAAACACGAGGGGATGCAATATCCACATTTCATGCAATGCATATTTTCTAGTTCACTTCCTTTAAAATTATTAATTTCATTCGATTTCTAATGAGTATAACGTTTATTTAACTTTTCACCGCGCGATTTGTATGAAAACATGATTTTCTTTTTAAACGTTTTAGTAAAACTTGATCTTCCCATATATTTTAATGTAAAATTCCTTGTTAAATAAGTCAAGCAATATTCAATATTTTGTAAATTCCTACTGTATAGTATGATACCGTGAATGTACGAATCCCATCATATACAATATCTGATCATTATACATGTACATTAAAGGCTTCTGAAAATTACAGCTGTTCGAATACGTGTTTGATAAAATCTATATTACGTGCATGTATTTCTATGGGAATGTTTTAGAGATACAGTTACGTGTAAACATATATGCATGTTTTCAAAATAATCTAGTTTCAATTGCTATTTATCATCTTCTTTTCATAGCTTCGTTTCTTGAGTTAAATATTTTGTATTCATTTGTACATAGTTTGATACATGTAAAAAGTTGTCTTGCCCGAAGGTAAATCTGAACTACAAGTTGAATATCAATAAGTCTATTTTTAGTGGTGATTTCACAAAATTCAATTTTATTCACGGTTCTTGGTAACCAATCTGTATATAAATCACATCCATTTTACAAAGGACACCACAGCGTGCCAGGATTATACATCTGGGCACGGTTTTTCGAAAGCTGGTTAACTTTAACACAGTGGTTAAGTTTAACGCAGTGTTAACTCCTAACGAAGTGATTAGCTAACACAATGGTTAAATTGTGTTTTTCGAAAGCAATTTAACACATTGGTTAGTTAACACTGTGTTAACCGAGTTAACCACTTGCTAATCATTTGATTACCCATGATGCACATGTACTTCCTTGTAAACAATAAGAATGCAGGAGAAAATAAAAGTCTTGTTTGTGGGAGATAGCTGATGAAATGCTCATGCATTGGTTAGTTTCGAAATACATGACAGTGAAAATGAGCCATGCACTTATACTTGTATAAATGCATTTATTAGTCTATTCAATTTGAATAATCATAGATATATTAGTGCATTATATAGTGATATATAATTGGCCTTTGGAAGCCTAGTTAAGAAAAACGGTGCTTATGTTGTAGAAAGCAGGATCATTGCATATTTTATGAAAGTGGGGGTTTATAGGGAGTAGAACAAGTTGACTTCACAATTGTCTGAAAATAATTGACAAGCCAAAACAAAATACTTTATACACACACCTCTAAAATGAGTTGTTCTGTACGGGCCGAACCTAAAATCCTAAGTTGTGTGATGGGGGAGGGGGGGGGGGTCGGTTTCATCCTTTATCAGTAAAATATACGGGTTCAGTTCAAGCTTACATTTCAACTACCAATCACTGGTGCTATGATATGAAAAAGCGGGGATGGGGGTATCAGCCATTGTATGTAGAAATAACAGTAAATGTATGTTGTCATAATAAGGAAGTGAAGTGCTACATGTTTTAAACTAGGAAATAAAAAAGGGTTTTCTATAGTGTTTGATTCATAATTGGACAACATTTATGTGAGGGGTTTAACGACGATGCTAGGCTATAAAAATTTATAAATCTCTAAGAATATCAAACTTTCTTCTTTTTCTTTTTTTATTATAGGCCTATACTCTTAGTCTTATTTCCCCCTAAAACAGTTAAAAATATCCACGAAGAAAATGATAAATTAATTTACCTTATGATAGTGTGTTCACATACATATCTATAACATTTTATATCTATGTTCTTTTTAGGCATTCCTTTATTTCAATGTTCTTTTTATTTTAAACATAACACTTGATCCACCACTCCATTTCTACTGAGGGAGATTAATCTGGAATATCAACAATAAAAAACTCTTCTTCCTAAGTTTGTGTTAACAACTATTCTGTATAAGCCTGAATTGAATACTGTTCATATTACATAACCTTTCAAAAAGAAACTACATGTATGTACGTTGCATACATGCAAATCTTCATTTGAATAAGTTTTAAATGATACAAGAGATTTTCAAAAGGTCAAGGCAAGTGCAGACGATAGCGTTTTTAAAGTTGGTGTTTCAATGGAGAGTATCATCATGACCTAAGGGCCTGCATGCACTTTGACATTTGGAAGCCAAAAAATAGGTAAAATTACATCTTAAGCATGGATCCTGTTGCAGGATTTCATATAGTCTAAGTGAATATAATACGAGTTCTATTGGCGACCCCCTCCCCCCCTCCTTATTGAAAGTTTATGCCGAAAATATATATATATGCGTGCAAGATATTGCCACTGACAGAAAAGTGTAACACCATCATCCAACTGTACTAGTTTTTCCATTAGCTGTTCCCCTTAGGTAAATTTCATGAGATTTGACGAATATATCAATTGATGACAACATAAACAACACACCGTCATAGTTCAGCACCAATACACATCTCAGAATGTCTGAGCCTTTGAAATTTTCATGATTTTTTGTATGAGGTGGACAGAAAAGGAAGTCGGAGGCCATTTTTAATCACTGTGTTAAGAGTTAACACAGGTACTGGAGGTGGATTAAAGTTAACACAACATTAACACAGTGTTAACACAAACTCGCATTTTGAAAAACAGTTAATCACATGGTTAATTTTAAAACAGAAGTTAACACCGAGTTAACACTGTGTTAAAGTTAACCAGCTTTCGAAAAACCGGGCCCAGGTTTATTTGTCGACGGCGACATTGATATAGTTCTGACTTATTTTTTGATCATATTACAAATCTTAAAGTACATGTAGTTAGAAAATCCAAACATAACACCATATTTTTTTCTAAACAGAAATCGTCGTAGCAGAACGACTGCGGAAGAGTTTTAACATACTGGATATCATTTAAACTAGTCAAATTCTTAATTGTTAGCTTCCCACCATGTACTATTATGTTATTGATCTAACCAATTACAGCCATTTTTTCTAACATCGCTATTTACCTCATTTATTACAGCGACATTGAGACAGATGAGAATACTTCTCGTGTATATTCGATTTTTGTATTACATAACCCACTACCTCAAAATATATCATGGTTGTACATTCATAAAAATAATCTTCATCAACCAAAATCAAATGGAAACTAAAGTCTGACCTAAAATGAATGGCAACAAAACGTTTCTATGCATTAAAAAAAAACAATTCGTAATAAGTACACGCCAGAAAATCGGACAAAATCGTACATATGTGTCATGGATTTTAAGCATTTAAAAGTTCATCCCATTACGGGGCATCATGCTTACCGCAATTATTGAAAGGTAAGTGGAAAGAAAAGTATATGTCTTTAATATTATTTTGAAAACTTACTTAACAATAATTTCATGTTGGTCCAACGATCCATACTTTTGATGAAATATCATATTTTCTATTCGAAACGGAAGAGTTCAATTATTCTAACAAAAAATGCATAAATACACGGGTGATGGAAATTATTTCATCATAAGAAGGGAGGCAATACAAAACATAAAATGGGAATTGTTTAATGCTTTCAATTAATAATAATGATGTATACTGAATACTTATCAGCAAATAAAATTGCATACTTAAACATGACTTATAAACAATGTCAGGAAGGTACAGGGTGTTTTAGAGTGAAGAAAGCCTGCCCCACATTTATTTGAGAGTTGTCATTATTTGCTATATAGATATATTGGGTGATCCCACTATTTTTGTTGTAAAAGAAATGAGACGAATGTAAAATTGAAACCTATACATGAAATTCCTTAGTGAAATAAAAACCCTACCGACCACCTACGTCATTAGGAAAATAAAGATTGGAGAAAACATCATTTTTATCATGGAAGACGCCCTCACACCTCACCCAAGGGAATTAGGATTTTGAAGTTCAAGCAAATTCATTTTGGGGTGGCTGGTCAAGAGCTTTTGACAAACTAATTCAGGGTTTCAGCAGGAGAAAAATTAATGAAAGAAATGTGCAATATCTAGTACCCCGGGGTTAAATGTGCAGGGTTACTGGGTATTGTCTCGAGGTACAAGGAGACACCGAAAACATGTTTTTCTTCATGTTAACCTATGTATTCAATGTCAATTCAATGAGAAAGTATGGGAATATTGTATACGTGTGCCGTGCTTTACAATGTGACAGCTAACAAGACTTTGTAGTTACTCTGATGATTACCACAGTGGTCATTTTAGTTAATTATGCGTTCTGTAATTCAAGTCGCGTGTTCTAATTCTGGTTGACATATTAAACTGTTTTTTTAAAATGATGATATCATTATATTATACCCCGTTACGTTTCTAAATAATACGTCCGTGTCAATATTTTATTTTGGTGTGATTTGTACTTCGCCTACAAAAAATAGAAAAGAAAAATGTTCATATATATCACAGATACTGGCATTTTCCTATAAAATGTATGGTTAGGGGTCCGCACTGTGATGGCGTAAACAAATAACGCCTAACATAAATGACATGTTACCGATGATTGTAACGCATTGTGTCATTTCCAGTGGATAAAATGTCAACATCCAATCTTTCCCTAAAGAAAACTTACAAGGAAATTCTACCTGATTGCATCTCGGAAAAACTGAAGCCTCCAACCGGTGCCAAGGTACGACAAGCACTTTATGACGAAATTAATGCATACCTCTACGACAAAAACACGTTAGAATGATCGCATTTAGAGCAAAGCGTGAGAGAATATTTCTATGGATCAGGGTTTTCATGATTTTTATGAGGAAAAATAATTAATACAAACACGAGAAGGAAATGACACAGCCGTTGTTATTGAAGTATCGAACCATGACACATTATCTGTTCTATACAACATCACATTTTTCATTCCAATCGGCATTTTTCACGCACAGGGCAACAACAAAGATAAATTCTATGAACATGACTTCACACCACCCAAACAAGTTGTAAATAAAATAGACGAATTTATCAATAGAGCGATCAATAACGGTTAGCACTAAATCCTCTGAAACTTCAACCCCACAAAACAGCAGTAGTTATGAACGACTACATGCTGAAAGACAGTAACTTAAAAACTTAAAGATCACGCATCTGAAGACAAAGTGTCAAGTCAGGAGAAAGGGCTCACGGAATGTCTCTCAAAACTACACTGTACATCAAACACTAAACAAATCATCAAAACTGTTGGTGATTTGGGCATTAAGATTCTAAAAAAAAAAAAAACTAGACATGCCTCCAAAGATAACTGAAAAAAAAACTTCAAGCGAAATTGTCTCCCTACGTATGTCAGTAGAGTGTATTCAAGATGAACTAAAGTTGGAGAAAAGAAATGATCTCATCATCAAAGCACAATTTGAAAATGCTTCGAAACAAGAGCAAACAATGAATAATGAGCTCAGAACACAGATGAAAAGCATGCTATCCATCATTATAATTTTTGTCAAAACAATTGGAGGAGGTAGACGATGAGATTCAGCATTTGACAGCCACTGTCTAAACTATTGAAAAAGTCGACATATATCAAGGGGAAATTTTGAATCTAAAGTCACAACCACAGGATCAATTAAATTCCAGTACTGCAGGTAGTAATAGGACGGGTCATACCAGCTAACAGAAATGTAAAACTCCGAATGTTTTGATTATTGACACATCCAATGTAAATGACATTAACGAATCGCATTTGACCCGGGCAGCTGAAGTTTCCAAAGTACTGTAAAACGTATACGGTACTGATTTTGATGCACCAGATGCGCATTTCGAAAATGTCTCTTCAGTGATGCTCAACCGAAATGTTTGAAATACGAAATATCAATAAAGTTGTAAGAGCTATTTTAGGGAGAAACAGAGTGCCAAAAAACTGACGTCAAGCTCATCTAAGGATAAAAGTTATGCATGAGGGAGATAATCCTTAATTTTGAAATGAATTTTACCACAGCAATCAAATATACATCGGTATTGTGTTAAACACTTGATGAAACTGTCCTTCATGCTCTAACGAACGATCTAAAGTCATTGGAAGCGGAAGCGTCAACAAATTATACAATATAGTGTGTGGTCACATTCTTCAGAAATGGCCTACCACCACTGTTATTATATCCCTCACTACTCCAAGAGTCAACAACAACGATTTGTACACCAAAGCTCAGTTAATCAATGTTCTTATCAAACAAACATTTGTTGATTGCAAATCAGCTGTTCTTGAAAACCACAACAACATGTTATTACATATATATCCTAACACTTTTTTTTTTCTCGAAGCTGGCGGGTTTCATCTGAGCAAGAGAGAAACGACCATTCTAGCTGGCAACATTAAACACGTTATTCAAAGCATCCTCAATATTCCTATAGGATTTTTACATTAATGCATCATGCCTGTGTAACGTGACTAAATTTGACTAAGTCTTGGCCACTGCCATTTAAATTACATATCCAAAATGGATATAAAGAGTAATTGCTAATTCATGATTGTGCTAAACAACCCATGCCGTACAAATGCTAAGAATTGAAGGACAATCTTTATGTTGTCATATAGTACTTTGCATCACAACCGAAACCCCTGAAATAAGTACCCCATAGGTGGTAAGAATATACCATCCAACAAAAAAGGTTAGCAAAGAAATTCCTTGAGATTAAACTTTTGTCAATGTTACAATGATTATGCATTTGATATATGTAAGAAACATCGCTGTTTTTACTGTACTGACTATTGATTATCACATTCTATCATAATTGCTCTATTGTAGTTATGAGTAAAAACACGACATCTCATTTGCCGTTACAAAGGATGGTACATGTAATAAAATAAGTATCATATAATGTTTTAAATACTACATCCAGGAAACAGATGTATGTACACGTCTTCAAACATTTAAAGATATTATACAATTATTAACTTTAATGTTTGTTTCTAGGGAACTAGTCCTTTTTATGGATGTTAGGGAAATGACGACCATATGCTAAATAAGAACATGAAATAAAGCAATTATTTTCTGTCAAACATTAAGATGTTTTTGACATATGTTGTTCAATATCTCACAATGCTACATCAGATAAAGATCTCACGATTTGTAAACCAAGAAAAAAAAACCATGATGCTTTACACGGAAAGCGACACCAGAAAAATTACCCGGTATATCGCTACATGGTATGGCTTTTTTCACATGGATTTTACAAAATGAATACAACATGCGTGATATCTAAATTTGTGTTATTTTCCGAAAAAGAGATATTTGGTATACATGTAGATGGAAATTAGATTTATGAAATATTGCTGAAATCCCAGCGACAACTTATTATTGCCAGAGAAACCAATTGTGGAGAATTGCCGCCTTAGCTGTGGTGTTATGAACCACCTTCCAAAAAGTATTAAAACAGTTATGGTATCGCATGTTAAGGATATGAAGAGTTTGTAGAGAGGTGGGGAAATTAGAATCAATGTTGTTTAGTTATAGTGCTGGGTTCGGACATATTTGTTTTATATTTCATGTGATATACCCGCTTCTCGCTAAACTCAAGGGAAACATATCTTTCTGGGAATATTTACCTGTATTTAATTGAAATAAATTACTTTGAGGAGATGTATAATTCACCACTGGGGAATGCCAGTAAATACATTATCGGTCAAAACGGATTTTTTCAGTAACAAACTTAGAAGAAATAAATCGAAGAGAGATTTAAAACAATGAATGATTTAACAGTCTTGGATAAAATTTGCGCTAATACTTCGTGTGGTTACGACTTTTTTTCTGCAACAGAGTGGATAAATTGAACACCTGTATCTTCATTACATCACGTCTGCAAATGTTGCGAAAGATAGATAAAGAAATAATTTTCAAATTGTTTCTTTTTCATGTGTGTTTTCATTTATGTCAGCCGTTCCTTGATACATACCAAAAATAAATTGTTTGTTGTTAAACATCTATGGATTTTACTTTTGAATGCGTAGCGTGTAATATGCATTTACAAAGCTATTTGGGGATTGCTTACTAGAGCATGATCCTATGCCTGTAATTCGGTATTTTGCACTTAAATGATGTAATAACGTATTGGGAGTTTTCATACAGATCATAACAGAATTGAAATTCAAACTTCAAGGAAAATAATAGTAACATAATTTGGGAAAAGTGTTAGGGTGTTCTGTTAATCCAAGATACTCATTTTGCTTTTGCTTTTGTTTTTGCCAAGCTTTGTGGACAATGTCACGTTACTGATGTTTGAAAGTGGTTTATAATTTCGGTGAAGCTTTAGGGGTATTTGTTTTCCGCAGATATAGAACATTGTGTTAATAGTAAATTTGCCAGAAAACCATGCACATATTTGTTTTTGAAAATCGTCCCCAAAGCTAGTCTCTAGATGGTATGTTGTTGTTGTTGTTGTTGTTTAATACCTTTCTCATGTGCTTTAAAGTCACAACATGGTGCATACATTGTCTATCTTCAATTGCATAATAGTATCAATGCATGCGGGATTATGTCAAATTTTCTCTTTTAAAAAATGAAACATTGCCATTTTTTAGAATGGTACCGCTTGAGATAGCTCAGTAATAGTGCGTTCGTTTCATAACAAGGGGTCGTGAGTTCAAGTCCCCGCTCCTACCTTGGTCGTATCAAACCTCAGACGTAAACGGTGATTGCGTTTTATCAAACGCTTGCCATTTGGAAGAGAAGGTCACGGGTCTCTCTGATATAACCTTAACAAGAGAGACACCATCTCACGCCAGCCGTTGATACTTTAAAGACCTATCACTAATTCGACCCTGAGCAATAAGCATACGTCCACATATAGGTGTTTTACGATCAGTCTTAGTGAGCAATTCTCGACGGGGCGTAAAACTATCAATCAGTCTTAATGCATTCCCTTACGGATGAGCATTTTCTCAATCAAGATCAGCTACTTACAAACAAGTTGATGTTATAGGAGTTTTAACAGTCTTCCTTAAAATCAGCATTTCAGCATTTCTTAATTTCTATGGTCATTATAACGATTCAGTCTGTCAATCCAACTGTCATTGGGTCATGTGTTGTCTGAGGTGTTTCATACCAATATTTGGCCATTCTTGATACACTGATTCTGAGTATGGGTTACTCCATTTCCTGAGTAAGAATAGGCTTCACGATGAGTGTGACTAATCAACAAGGGATATTTACTTCTCGTAGGCATCTGATTCCCACTCTTGTATATACGGGGGTCCTCGTTTACCCGATTCTCTAATTTTATTACTAATAGGAGTTATGGGACCGACCACTGCTGGATATCTTAACCTTCTTAAATGTGTTTACCAATTTCAATAAACTGATGCACTTTCCAAGATACATCATATGTTCATCTACGAAAAAATGTTATTCTAGTTTAAGTCATGAAATGAAATGTTTTTTTCAAACCGATTTCGACGACTGACAATTCCCCGATATGATGATGTTGCCAGGGTTTTAACGGTCTTGATTAGAGTCCACACTTCAGTTTTTATGGTCTTTGTAATGATGGTGTTTGCCAATTAAATATGTTCTTTCTTTGGACGTTGTATCATGTTTTTGATCATCTTTACATACTAGTTTTGAACTCGGATTTGTCTGGTTTTTTTTTAGGAAACCAATAAACACGGTGGGTGTGGTCAATTAAACGAGGATAATTCTTCTAGGGTCCTGACGTTACCATTTTCTTTCCACGGATCCGTGCCTTACTTTAGATTTAGCATCATTTTTAAAATGGATGGGATTAATTACGTTCGTTATCATCACATTATCGTATGACATTATGCTGTTGCCTTCGAAAAATACAATAATGCAATATAGGCCTTTATCTCTAAAGATAACGCAAGTGTGTTTTAAAATCAGATCTTAAGAATGTTGGATTGTGTATGAGTTTCTCTGTATATTATCTTGCTTTAAAATGAGGTTTTTTAGTTCTCGTTCGCCTCCTGTCTGCTTTTATAACCTTTTTCTTACATAATCCTCTTGATATGATTGTCAGACTTTATCAGTTTGACACGTCCATTTACGGGCTAGCTGATCTAGAATGAAGGACTTTAAATGTATGTAAGGACTGCTTGTAATAAAACTTAAATGTAACTGGTTCATCCTTCATGGTTTGTGTTGTTATTTATGTCAGATCTTCTGCAAAAATCCACATTGATATCATTGAAAATAAAAAAAGAACTTATGAGAATTACTCAATTTACAATAGAATAATTAATTTGTAAAATGTATAACTAGGCAAGTACGTTGAAAGTTATAGAGGTGTTAAAACACGAACAAATATCAATGACATCATCCTGTGAAAATATAAATTTCATTTTTGATGTCAGTCGAAGAATTTGGAAAATTGCATTTACCCAATCTCGATAATTTGGGTTTTAAACCGTACGTTTACATTTCTAAATTTGATCAGCGGGATAATTGATGTATTTGCCTTGAATGTATGATGAAAAATTTTTTTTTCTTAATTTGGAAATTAATGTACAAAAATTTAAAAAGTCTTCTTCTCTATTAGAATGTGAATGTAGAAAACCTGATAATGCAAGGTGAAGATAACGAACAGTGATCAATCTCAAAACTCCTACAAGCAATGCAAAATAGATAGTTGGGCAAACACGGACCCCTGGACAACACCAGAGGTGGGATCAGGTGCCTAGGAGGAGTAAGCATCCCCTGTTGACCGAAATATCTAAGTAGATAGTAACTGCGTTTTCTTTTGTTATTTGGTATTTTAGCTCACCTGGGCTAAAAGTTCAAGTGAGCTTTTCTGATCACCCGTATTCCGCCGTCCGTCCGTCTGTCCGTCCGTCTGTCTGT
Organism: Ostrea edulis; assembly: GCF_947568905.1. NCBI lineage: Eukaryota > Metazoa > Mollusca > Bivalvia > Ostreida > Ostreidae > Ostrea > Ostrea edulis. Next base: position 84,668,776 of record NC_079166.1, on the reverse strand, counting down.
CCGTCCGTCTGTCCATCTGTAAACTTTAAACATTTTTGACTTCTTCTTAAAAACCACTAGGCCAATTTCAACCAAAGTTGGAATAAAGCATCCTTAGGTAAAGGGAATTCTAAATTGTTAAAATAAAGGGCCAGGCCACCTTCCAAGGGGAGAGCATCAAGAAAAGGTAAAAATAGGGTAGGGTCATTAAAAAATCTTCTTCTCAAGAACCACTGGGCTAGAAAAAATTAAATTTATAGATAAGCTCAATTAGGTAGTGCAGATTCTAAATTGTTAAAATCATGGCCCCCGGGGGTCGGATGGGGCCACAATAAGGGATCAAAGTTTTACATACAAATATATAGGAAAAATATTTAAAAATCTTCTTCTCAAGAACCACTGAGCCAGAAAAGCTGAAATTTACATGAAAGCTTCCTGATATAGAGCAGATTCTAAATTGTTAAAATCCTGGCCCCCGGGGGTCAGATGGGGCCACAATAAGGGATCAAAGTTTTATATACAAATATATCGGAAACATATTTATAATTCTTCTTCTCAAGAACAACTGAGCCAGAAAAGCTGAGATTTATATGAGAGCTTCCTGATATAGTGCAAATTCTAAATTGTTAAAATCCTGGCCCCCGGGAGTCGGATGGGGTCATAATAGGGGATCAAAGTTTTACATACAAATATATAGGAAAAATATTTAAAAATCATCTTCTCAAGAACCACTGAGCCAGAAAAGCTGATATTTACATGAAAGTTTCCTGATATAGTGCAGATTCGAAATTGTTAAAATATTGGCCCCCGGGGGTCGGAGTGGGCCACAAGGGGGGGGGGGGTCAAAGTTTTACATACAAATATATAGCAAAAATCTTTAAAAATCTTCTTCTCAAGAACCACTAAGCCAGAAAAGCTGAGATTTATAGGAAAGCTTCCTGATATAGTAGACATTCTAAAATGTTAAAATACTGGCCCCCGGGGGTTGGATGGAGCCACAATAGGGGATCAAAATTTTACATACAAATATATAGGAACAATCTTTAAAAATCTTCTTCTCAAGAACCACTGAGCCAGAAAAGCTGATATTTACATGAAAGCTTTCTGACATAGTGCAGATTCAAGTTTGTTCAAATCATGGCCCCTGGGGGTAGGATAGGGCCACAATAGGGGTTCAAAGTTTTACATACAAATATATAGAGACCATCTTTTAAAATCTTCTTCTCAAGAACCACTGAGCCAGAAAAGCTGATATTGACATGAACAGCTTCCTAACATAGAGCAGAATTAAGTTTGTTCAAATTATGGCCACCTGTTGTAGGATGGGGCCACAATAGGGGATCAAAATTTTACATACAAATATATAGGAAAAATCTCTAAAGATCTTCTTCTCAAGAACCACTGAGCCAGAAAAGCTGATATTGACATGAACAGCTTCCTAACATAGAGCAGAGTTAAGTTTGTTCAAAGCATTGCCCCCTGTTGTAAGATGGAGCCACAATAGGGGATCAAAGTTTTACATACAAATGTATAGGACATTTTTTTTTAAAAAATCTTCTTCTCAAGAACCACTGAGCCAGAAAAGCTGATATTTACAAGAAAGCTTTCTGATATAGTGCAGATTCAAGTTTGTACAAATCATGGCCCCTGGATGTAGGGTGGGGCCACAAGGGGGGGGGGGGGGATCAAAGTTTTACATACAAATATATAGGAAAAATCTTCAAATATCTTCTTCTCGTGAACCATTGGGCCAAAGAAGTTCACATTTACATGAAAGTTTTCTGACATAGTGTAGATTCAGGTTTGCAAAAACTATTGCCTCCAGGGGTAGGTTGGGGCCATAATAAGGACTACGGTTTTACATGCAAATTTATATAGAAAGCCTTCTGATATGGACCAATGTGACTCAGGTGAGCAATGTGGCCCATGGGCCTCTTGTTCCATTTATATCCTGATGATTTTCTTCTATGTCACTCACTGACGCGCACTTATCATCTCACAACATTCGAAAAATAATATCCATAATAAAGATCAAAATTATGTATTCAAGGGAGCTTAATATCAATTTTCGGAGGATCGTGTAATTAAAGTGTATGGAATGAAAGACATGATCGTGCAAAATGTGCAGTAATGTAAAGACGTCACCTTCTTAGGGCCATACCTTGTTCTGAGAACACCTATTTGTAATAAATTACTTATTTGTGCATTTTTAAAAAAATTTGGAAACTCGAGAAGGTGACCAAAGTCATTTTTTTAAACTTTATTGGTTATATGCATATTCTTCAAACGACCTTTACAACCGTAGGTGGATGTAATGTACATGTTTGTTCATGTGATTGATTGAATGTATATTGCTTAACGTCCATCTTGAGAAGGTTCACTGATATTGAGAGGTCACCAATGGCGGGGAAGGGTTGCAAAAAATAGGCCTATATTCGGCGCTTACGGCCTTTGACCATAGGGGATGTGTATTGTACCACACCTGCTGTGACATCGGGCCTCGGTGTTGCGGTCTCATCTCAAGGACTGCCCCATTTAGTCGCATTATACGACGAACAATACATACTGAGGTGTTATTCTGACCCGGATCCACATGGGACTGTTTGTTGATAAGTGTAAGACATAAACTTCTAATATAATCACGTTTTATTTAATACACGTTCGACCAAATTCAGTAAAACCACTGAACTCGAGTGGTGTGTTTAACAACAATTCGATGATGGAGGTCATGCGTAGCATTGATATACTGAATTATTTTACAGCCATTTCATAGTCTTTTTTAATGGTGCATTGCTGAAAAGCGTAATCATACAATGAGATTCACTGTTAACGCTGTAGACCTTGGTAAAGAGAAACAATGTAACACGTGTCACTGTGCGTAGAAATTATAAAGGTTTGGTTTCAGAAGCATACCTTAGAGTATGAAATTGTGTGTAAATTGCTTTACTTACTGTCCCGCTTTTACATGCTGTCCTTTTCCCCCTTTTATTTGCTTCCTTTCGGTTTCATGTTCAACTATCATGCATAGTCTGCGTGATTTGTTAGGCATGTGTTATCAGTATGACTCGCATATTTCTTATTTAGATACCCTACTTATTTGTAATCTACCGTCATAAAAAGAGTGGTGGATTTCAAATGTTTAAAAGACTCCACTTTGTAATCTTAGATATAAACAATTCTTCTTCCACTTTGTATGCCATTGTATGTTTATCTCTGAAATAATATATTGAAATTGATGCACTGAATTAATTATATTAGGTCCCTTTAAGGACCTTTATCAACATGGAGACGTCTCAGGCTGTAGGTGAAATACCGTAAATTTAGACGTATGTTTAGCGCTCATTATCAGAGCAGTGATGGCTGTAAGAACTGCGCAAAACCAGGAACAGATAGTATCGGTATGCGACCTAACAACTCTTGAATGTAAAACTTATACGGATTTCAAATGTTTAAAAGACTCCACTTTGTAATCTTAGATATAAACAATTCTTCTTCCACGTTGTATGCCATTATATATTTATCTCTGATATAATACATTGAAATTGATGAACTAAATTAATTATTTTAGGTCCCTTTAAGGACCTTTCATCAACATGGAGACTACCAATTTTGATGCACCAGATGCGTATTTCGTCAAATAATGTTTCTTCAGTGATGCTCAACCGAAATGTTTGGAATCCGAAATAACAATGGAGTTTAGAGCTATTATAGGGAAAACAGTGTGTCAAAAAGTGAAGTCAGATTCGTCTAAGGATAAGAGCTATGCATGAGGAAGATAATCCTTAATTTTGAAAAGAATTTCTAAATTTTATAACAACAATTAAATATACATCCGTATTTTCAAGCTAGTAACGGAGTAATTAGCTACTGGGCTGTAGATACCCTCGGGGACTAACAGTCCACCAGCAGAGACCTCGACGCAGGGGCCATAATGCAAAACTTATACAGTACCAATTTAGATGCACCAGATGCGAATTTCGACAAATAATGTCTCTTCAGTGATCCTCAACCGAAATGTTTGAAATCCAAAATAACAATGGAGTTTTAGAGCTATTATAGGGGAAAACAGTGTGTCAAAAAGTGGAGTCAGATTCGTTTAAGGATAAGAGCTATGCGTGAGGGAGATAATCCTTAATTTTGAAAATAATTTCTAAATCTTATAATTGAATACAATTCCTTGAAATGAGCGAACGATTATTTTATATATCTGTTCATCAACATTACCATTCGAGAATGCGGTGACGCATTTATTAACCATGAATGTAAATACGTAAATTTCTTTTGCCTGAGAGAGAAATTGGCAATATGAAATGAGATGAATATAATTAATTTCGTTACACTTATAAAGGTGGCGAAATGAGTAAGGGGGTAATCATGAACCCTTGGAGCTTGTTGAATTTAGCATTAAAACAGTGATACCGTGTCGCGTCAGATATTAGCAGAATGAATGGTTTTTACTGTAATATGCCGGATGTTTGGTGTAGATTCAACCTCACGACGCCAGGTCCTGGTGTGAATGTTTTAAACAGAGACCTACCACGACTACAGAATTACAAAGTGTACATCAATGAAGATTGAGACCATGCATTGTATAATAGTGAACTGCGTTCCAAAATATAATTACCTACATTGTAAGCGGTTAGATATAAAAAGTGAAATTGTTCAGTCCTCCTAAATTGGTATTTTGAAGTTATCTGTAAATTGTATTTTCTCGGAACACATTCACACAATTGCATGTATAAATGTTGTCTAATAAGCACATACCTTTACTGATAATTTTGTGTCAATATCGAACCATGACCGTTTTTTGTTGTTGTAATTGCTGTATGAAAACTGATTTATCTTACTGTCCATATCGTGTCGATATCGAATCACTATAATTTTTCCTAATGTATAGTGAAAACTAAAATATAAAGGATTTCTCTTTCTCTCGATATCGACGATATCGTATCGATATAGAATCATTATCGTTTTTGTAGTGCATGTATGTAATCTAATTAAAATTAGATGCTAGATCCGCTCGCGTACTCGCATACATTAAAATTAGATGTTAGATCCGCTCGCGTACTCGCATACAAACGTTATGCATGCGAGTACGCGAGCGGATCTAACATCTAATTTTAATTAGATTAACTTGATACATTGTCAGAATGGGTTAAAGCATAAGAGGGATATTAAAATCCCGCATTAGACACATGAAAACAAAAGTACGTACCATCTATCCTTCTGTGTTTAGTAAACCAGAAGTGATAAAAGAATTAGATAGGTTACATGAGGAATATGTTTTGGTTCCAGCTGACAAAGCTAGTAACAACATTGTCTTTGTTTGTAAGGCTCATTATTACAACTGTATTTTAAACGAACTTGGCATTAATTCCACTTTTGGTAATCATACTTATACTCCAACTGCCCTTTCAAAAGACGAAATTCTTCAAAACCATGCTTCAGTTTTAGACACATTTAATATTCCAGTCAATGGGTCGAATGAATATGAGTTACCGTACCTATACTGGATTCCTAAAGTACATAAAAACCCTTACAAACAAAGATACATTGCTGGATCCAGTAAGTGCTCTACCAAGCCCCTATCTTTGCTCCTCACGAAAATGTTAACAGCTGTGAAGGAGAAAATTTAAACTTACTGTGCGACTACATATGCCAGAAGTTGTGTTAATCAAATGTGGATTCTAAAAAATTCTAAAGACCTTTTAGTAAACTTGAAATCACAGAATTTTTCCCACATCAATAGCATTAAAACCTATGACTTTTCAACACTATAAACGACCATTCCTCACGATAAATTAAAGACTAGACTTTTTGATATCATAGACAGTTTCTTCTTCAACAAAAACGGAAAACGGAAATATTCATATCTAGTGATCAGTCATTCAAAAACTTACTTTGTTAAACACCACTCTGAGTCCACGCACAAGTACTATGAAGTTGAAATAAAAAATATGCTAGAGTTCCTCATTGACGATATCTTCGTGGTCTTTGGTGATCAGGTCTTCCAACAGTCTGTTGGAATTCCCATGGGCACGAATTGTGCTCCTTTGTTAGCTGACCTGTTTTATATTCATATGAAGCAGAATTTATTCAAAAACTTCTACGTGAGAAGAAAAAATATCTCGCCGTGACCTTCAATTCGACTTTTCGATATATCGATGACGTTTTGTCTATTAACAATGATAGCTTTCATTCATATGTCGATTTGATATATCCCTGTGAGCTCCAAATAAAGGACACCACAGAGTCGTCCACTTCTGCTTCATACTTAGATATTTTATTGAAAGTAGATATTAACGGCAAACTAACAACTCAACTGTATGACAAACGGGATGATTTCAGCTTCTCCATCGTCAACTTCCCACATTTATGTAGCAATATTCCATTATCATCTGCATATGGTGCTTATATATCTCAACTGATTCGATATGCAAGAGCTTGTTCTGGGTATAGTCAGTTTTTAAATCGAGGTAAGCTACTGACAAACAAGTTGATGGTACAGGGATTTCAACAGTCTCGATTGAAGTCAGCATTTCGCAAATTTTATGGTCGTTATAACGATCTAGTTCGTCAATACAACCTTGCATTGGGTCAAATGCTGTCTGACGTGTTTCATACCGATTGTTAAGCCGTTCTTGGAACACTGATTTTGACTGCGGATAACTCCGTTTACCTGATCAGGATATGGGGCTCACGGCGGGTGTGACCGGTCAACAGGGGATGCTTACTTCTCCTAGGCACCTGATCCCATCTCTGGTGTGTCCAGGGTTCCGTGTTTGCCCAACTATCTATTTTGTATTGCTTGTAGGAGTTATGAGATTGATCACTGTTCGTTATCTTCACCTTGCATTAACGAAGTGGAGACGTTGAAGGAAAATTTCTTTCTTTATTTATTTCTTAGCGTTATAATAGACCAGTGAAAATGATGAACAACGATCAATCGCATAAATCCCATGAAGAATACAAAACTGAAAGTACGGCAAACATAACTCTGGACATACCAGAGGTGAAGTGAGGTAAGGTAAGTAGGCCTAATTTATGCTGATGTTATGAATGAAATGCAAAACCTAACCCAATTACCCTTCTGGTTTCACAATACCATTACATCGAAATGATAATTGTATTTTCGTCCAACCCCGTTTCAATATTGACATAAATGCTTTAAAAATAAGACATTGATTTGGGGAAGTGGACATCAGGCAGGAGAGCCTGGGGTATGCTAAAGTGTTGAGATGAAAATGGGAGGCTTGAGGGATGTAATCAAATTTATCAGTTATAGCATGTATAACGGAACTAGTAAACGCAGTGAAAGGTGAAGATAGCAAACCGTGATTAATCTCATAACTCCTACAAGCAATACAAAATAGATAGTTGGGCAAACACATACCCTTGGACACACCAGGGGTGGTATCAGGTGCCTAGGAGGAGTAATCATCCCCTGTCGACCGGTCACACTTACGCTGGATTGGGTAGAAGCAGATTAATTAACATATAACTAATAGTATACTATCCGTTAGCATTGTCCCTTGCTGTTCTCACATTTCAGTTAAGTGTGATTTACACATACAGTTCAACATATAAACTTTATATTTATCTCTATACATGATGTATCTGTTTCTTCTACATGAGGCTGAAGTGGATATATCTTTTATCACCGACTCTTGCTGCTTCTTGTTGATGTACTAAGCATATTATATATTGCATTAGGGATAGCACACTGGGTACCAATGCTTACATATAAAACTTGAAATACTACTAATGAGTATTGTCTGTGAACTGTAGATCTACCCAGATTAGATTCAATAAGAATTGAAGGTCAAAATCATGATGGTAACACAACGCCACCGCATACAGGATTTTCGAGGCTTGTTAAATGGGAAAATGTTATGAAAATGATAGTCTTCAACAATATCTACATTTAAGTCATATGTGAAATCTGATAACAGTTTCAATATTCAGACAGATGGAATCCAATATAATTCAGATTAGAAGGGGTGCAGCTCTACATACCAAGGAAAAACAAGAGAAGCCATTGTGAATTAGCAGCTGATGTTCTATACAACCATCCATCCATGACAAATGCAATGGGAAGGTAAGTATATAAATGATATTAAAATCCCACAATCGTTCCATATAATGTCCCTTGAACATTATATGTATTTACCTATTCCAAATACATGTAGTTTTAAAAAAATCAATTTCTAACATTTTTTTCTTTTAAAGTTTAATTTCAGGAAACAAAGCCTGCCTGAAACTCCAAAATAACATTTCCAGAAAGCTAAAAATCAACAACAACAAAAAATGGCTAGTAATGCAACTAACACCTTACAACCCAGATTTCATTCCACTGAAAAGAAAAGGGACAGAGTAAGACATTTTTATTAATGGAAGATAAATATATGTTGAAACATCTTAAAATATATATTGTTAGCTCACCTCAGCTGAAAGCTCAAGTGAGCTATTTTAATCACCTTTTATCTGCCGTCTATCTGTAAACTTTACACATTTTCATCTTCTCCAGAATCACTGGGCCAAATTCAACCAAAACTTGGCGTAGATCATCCATGAATTAAGGGGATTCAAGTTTGTTGAAATGAAAGGCCATGTTCCCTTCAAATGGGAGATAATCACAAAAAATGTAAAAAATAGGGGGGGGGGGGGGTCATTGAAAAATGTCAGCAAGAACCACTGAGTCAGAAAAGTTCAAATTTACACGACAGCTCTCTGACATAGTGTAGATTCAATTTTGTTAAAATCATGACCCCGAGGGCAGGGTGGGCCACAATAGGGGATAATGGTTTTACCTACAATTATGTAGGAATTTTTTTTTTTTAAATATCTCTTGATCTATTTAAGCTTGAGCTTTTATAATTTGTATATGAAAGGCAAAGATAACGAACAGTGAATATACATTCTTTACGAAAAGCTCTTTCATGTGATGCAATGGTGTTCGATCTTGCGACTTTGACCTGGGAGTTTGACCTACTTTTGATAAAGATCTGACCTATTCAATATCTCAACTATTTAAGATAGAGCTTTCATATTTTGTATATAGATTTCGTATGACAAGATCTTTTGTATCATACCATGATCAATTACTTTGTGACAATGGTCTTATCCAGAACAGCAAGATCATGTCGATCATATTGGTGGTGAGGTATTTCTGTGTTATGTGAATTCATTTGGTAATAAAGATTGGAATCTTTTTAAAATCACAACAGCTGTACAATGGCAGAGCCAAGGTGACTCCGGTGAGCGATGTGGCTCTTTGGCCTCTTGTACTGTTTAAGATGCATGCATTTAAAAAGGATGGGGTATATTTGAATATTTTTTTCAGAAATTTTGCATGTCAATGTCTTGGAAGATGACTAGGTGGGGAGTCAATAGATGTTTACAAGATCAGATGCTTGCAGAGGATACTGGGGATACAGTAGCAGAACATGGTGAAAAACAGGGAAGTGGCAGACAGGGCTGACATGAATGCAGTAAACAACAGGACACGTGCTATGAAGGAGAGGTGACAATGACAGTGATATGGCGTTATATTCGACACCAGAATGGAAGAGGGCATTTAAGAGACAGAAAACAACCTGGAAAGGAACAGTAGAAAGGGAAAGAGATATTGCAGAATGGAGAAACTGGAATGATATCAAGATGGTAGCATTAGAACAAACTGAATTGGAAAGAGTCTTGCCCCGAGGTGTTTTGGCATAAAAATAACTACTAAGCAATGTCTAGATTGTTGGAGATAGGATGACCTGGCATATGAATGGATGTGCTGGAAACTGTGCTAAGACCCTACTGTATTTGGATAGATTTACATACCATCTTGATTTTGCTATGAAAAACTTGAAGAAAATCCCCAACTCATATTGTAGCTGACCTTGTACTTATTAATATCTCAAATGAACATATTTTTAGACATATGATATCTAAACTATGGAGTTCATGTATATTTCCACAATGAACAATAGGTTATGATATATGTGTGGAATCTTTTTATATGGTATATACATGTTAACATTATTTTAAATGATAATGCATATCTTATGACTATGGAAGAAAGTGTGTTGAAAACAGAATATGTGTCAAGAGGAGTTGTTGCCCTTCAATGTAATTCATTATTTACATCGGGTTGAAAAACAATCCAGCACACAGTAGTACTAAATGCATTATGTTAAAATACATTTATGAATGGTATAAGTGATACTGTAAATTACTGATTAATACACTTTGTGAAATCATATTATTGTTATGTTTAATAAATTTCAAGGCTGCAAATTTTTACATTTTATAATATAGTATTCTGTATTGTGGTATCAAATTTCCTTAACCTAATTTAAGAGTTGCATAGTTATTAACAGCAAGTTAAGTAGGACATGCTATGTAGTTTGTCAATGGGGCCTTAACTGTGATTCAAACTCTCTCAATGGCATAGGAATATATATTAATGCCTAATAAAAAACATATATTTTGTAGAAAAACAAGAGACACCTAATAAAACGACAGTAGATTGTCACTTTTAGTGTACAGAAATACATAAGGAAGAAGTATTGTCTTGCAAGACAATAATCATTTAATTAACAAAATTCATGCGGCATACATACACATTCATGTGCCTGTTTTGAGGTTAAACAGCGTTTAAAATGATTAAGTACTGGTGTCATTAGTGAAATACATATGTATGATATGCAGTAATTTTCATTTAATTAAATGTTTGGTATCAAGATGACAGCTAATGCCCCTTTAACAATAACCATTTTCAATGCACACCTTGTTTAGCTTGAAAGAATATTGGCTATAAGGAATATTGATCATAAATATTTTAAATAATCTTTCTAGGAGTTCCTTAAAAACAAGCATAAAATCATGGTTATAGTACATTGTCTCTTTTGTGATTCAATCTGTTAATTTTTCCAAATTTCAATGCATTTCTTGAAAGTTGTGTTAAAAGAATTGATGGTCTTGAAAAAGGCTGTTGTAGAGAACTGCAAGGTCAACTGCTATTCAAAAGTACGTATGCCTAGTCACCAAGGGCAGGGATAGAGGTCGTGTGGTTCTGCATTTTCACAGGGCCAGTTAAGGGCCTAAAAATACAATGTTATTGACAATTATTTCCAGGAATAATGAGAGATGAGAAATACTTTATTTGATGCACAAAGACACCAAATTAAAAGTGGAGCTTGTTAATCCTTAGTCACATCACTGCCATTATCTTCCATGCAGTCTTTCATGTGTCTTATAAAGCTGTGTAAACACTAGTGCTTGCATAATGCAGAGATACGTGAAGTGTGGATAGTGTACGTGTACATATGTTGTGTATATATCACCACCCCTCCACTGTCGACAAAACCCGTAGAACCAGTAATATCACCAAAATATGTTATTTCCCCGACGATCACCTTCATAAGTCATTATGAAGTCAGTTCTACTTTCTGTGAGCTCTAGTGCGATATAGATACATACTGTACAACTTCAACTAAATGGAGGTTATTTTACCACCGACCCATTCTAATTCGATATCCTTCACTCTCGGGCGCTTTAAATCAGAGACGGGACACTTTTAATTTTGATAAAGTTGATTTTCCGTTATATTTACATGCAAAGTAAATTATCATCCCTTGTAATTATGATTCACTGGCTGACAACTGACCCCCTTACATTGCAGGGTAGTACGAATCCGCCCCCTTCTTTACATGTATGGCGTTGAAGATTGGAACAGAGAACATCTGTTATGGATTTTTGGTCCCTTTTTTATTTTCGTTTGATATTCAAGAATTTTAGACGATCGCGAGTTTTCCTCTGCTATGTTACCCCCCCCCCCCCCCTTTCCATTCAGAAAAAAATAGCCCACGCTATGTGTCTGTCTGATGCTCTTGAGATTCTTATGTGCAACGAAAATGGAAGGTCGGTAAAATTTCTGGTAATTTTCTTGCATACTGTAATAATTTTTTTTTTATTTATAGTCAATTTCAGCCCTATCTAGATTAAAAAAAAATTAATATGTTTCTGTCATAAAGTCTACCAAAATGCCGTGTAATTTCATTCCAAATGTACCTAACACAATTTGTCATGTAATTGGATATGTAAGATATTTTTTATCCATTAGAAAATATTTTATTAAGATTATTTTTTATTTAAATATAGCGTATTATACGCCAACAATTATTTCGGAAATATATTATCTATTGGTGACGTTTCACCCAATACATATAATCTCGCGAGAATACCCCTTATTTTCATCTGCCCGTGTAGGACATTCATTATTTTTTAATATTTGTAAACTGATTGCCTGCTGATCAATGCTACCTACATCGACCATATAGGCGAGGTCGATAAGGGTACCAGTTTAATATTCATCGCAGACGGAGGTATTGCACGCGGCAAAAAAATCGTTTGATCATCAGCCATGTCTTGAAATCATAACGCCATCGTTGTATGAGTGGGTGAAGATGAATTTAATGTGATTCCACTCTCCTGTATAAAGGATTCAAGAAAAGATTTTAGTAAATGCCTTGAGGTAGAATGCATAACCTCCATATCTTGGTTTCCCCGGCCTGAATTTTCGACGCCATTTTGTTAGCAGTTCGATGTATGAATTTTTGTGTTAGCCTAATAGTCCTATTAAGTGTCCGTACTATGTAAAAATGAGAACTTTCCATCATATAGAGTTGAAGCATTCCATGTTGAATTAATTAAGATCATGGATTTATATGAACTTCCATCATTATTTATAAGATTGAACATATTGTTAAGTTTACAATGTACATGTATGCTAGTATAATTTCAAATAGATTCAAGCAAATTAAGAAGTGAGTTATCCTAAAAATTCCTTGGATAGAGACAAGGTCTATAAATCCATATGGCAATCAGAATGATTGCCTCACAGTGGACTATAAGGCATTGCAACAGTTAGCTATTTCTAATCAGAGAGAGGAAGAACCGGTAGGATCTAATACTAAGTAACCAGTAAATGGGAATTTAGAATTTGAATTATAAAAATAGGTAGTACCTAAAAAAGACAATTTAAGTACATTCTAGACTTTTATAGTTTGAATGAAAAATAAAAATTGAAATATATTTGTCTCAATTATTTTTTAAACTATATTGAAGGATGATAAGCTAGCATATCCTTGCTGAATAAGTGATGTAACATTGCTGAATAGGTGTGACATTATTGCTGAAACGGCACTGAATAATTGCTGAAACAGTACTTAATATTTGCTGAAACAGTGCTGAATAATTGCTGAAAAGGCACTGAATAATTGCTGAAACATCACTGAATAATTGTTAAAATAGCACTGAATAATTGCTGAAACAGTGCTGAATAATTGCTGAAACGGCACTGAATATTTGCTGAAACAGTGCTGAATAATTGCGAAACGGCACTGAATGTTTGCTAAATATTTATGAAACCTTGCTTTCTTACAGGTTGAAAACTGTATGAAACATTGCTGAAATGTTGGCTTAAACCCCACTCGCAATTATCTGAAACATCAAGTCTGAAACATGCCTGGAATGTTCCAATTTCAGGCATTTTTTAGACCTTGTTTCAGACTTGATTCAGATAGACAATTTTAAGACAAAAAATTTCACGAGGGTTGTGGGGGCTATTAGTCCCATTAGGACGGTAGTTTGACGTAATGTGAATATTTCATTGTGGCTCAGTCAACCTTATTTTGGGTTTTGATCAATAAAGTGTAATTTGATGTTGTTTTTTGTAGCATGACAATAAAATCGTTCACCGTGACACAAAGGGTGATAATGCCCTGGTCAACACGTACAGTGGTCTGTTAAAAATATCGGACTTCGGCACATCCAAACGGCTGTCTGAAATCAACCCTTGTGCCGAGACCTTTGCAGGTACGCACAAAGACCACTCAAAATGAATGTATCCAGTCTTTTAAATGTAGGTTGTTGCTTCATTCAGTTTAAGGTTTGGTTTTAGCCAGGAATGGTATCCCATATGTTTACACGGTCAGCACCTCATTAGTATGGATATAAACTTGATGACTGATCTAAATAACATTTAGCATTATATAAACTTTGGTCTCTAAATCCATGTAAAACTGATACGGTACCAATTTTGATACACCAGATGCGTATTTCGACAAATGTCTCTTCAGTGATGCTCAATCGAAATATTTGAAATCCGAAATAACTATGAAGTTTTAGAGCTAAACATAGCCAAAAACAGCGTGCCAAAAAAGTGGAGCTAAATTCGTCCAAGGATAAGAGCTATGCATGAGGGAGATAATCCTTAATTTGGAAATGAATTTCTAAATTTCATAACAGCAATTAAATATACATCCGTATTTTCAAGCTAGTAACGCAGTATTTAGCTACTGGGCTGTAGAGACCTCATCATCTAAGGTTTATTGGTGAATCTGATATTTTAATAAGTATTCCTATTGTAATACGGAATTTCTGATATATGAGTTCTTTTGATATGGAGGTTCGTTCAGTATTCTGTTGAACGGTTGGGTGGAATAAAGATGCATACATGTATTATAGACTGGTTAGGTAGATAATGATACTTTATGAAAGCGTAATTTTTTTTATATTAGCCATTGTTATAGATTAAATTATTCATATCAATAGCAATTTGTGTGGATGAGGCCATTAAATTAAATATGAAATTATCTTTTATTTCATCTTCTACATAAGTGATACTTTTATCAAACAAAGATGGTGATTATCGATTTTTTGTTTGAGCTATTTTATCATCAAATACTCATAAACTTACTAAGATTGTGTGTCCCAGCAGTTTTGGTAGTTGCATGATGTCTGGTAATCATCCTTTAGGCAATATGTGAACGCAGGGGTAAGCATTTTTACCCACCACACGAATACCAAAACATATGCTGTGTCTCACATAAGAGTTCAGAAAAGGGAAATAACTATTTGACAACTCGGAAATTGTGTATTGGTGACGGATCTAAGATTTTCGAATTGTATTGATACTGTAGTTATTCATATACAGCATTACCATGTTTTACAGGAACCATTCCGTACATGGCCCCAGAGGTTATAGACAAGGGACTCCGCGAATACGGACCTCCAGTACGTACAGTTTTGTTGTGTTGTCTTTGTACATTTTCAATTCTTAGTTTTTATCAGAATAGTTTAAGGACTGTCCGGCTTTTACCAGCACACAATTCTACTTGCAGGGCATTTTTAACTTAGATTGATTTGGGCGCTTTACAAATTCTAATATTGCATTGCAATTAAATTGTGGATATAGGCCTCCACTTTGTATAGTTTTGTTGCAGTTCATGTCTTTGTATATTTTCAATTCATGCTCACAAAGAATGATCTTAAAAATTCCGTTCATACGTTACCTGTCTCATAGACAGGAAGATAGAACCAAGTTTACAAAGTTATCATATTAACAGACCATGTCAGGATATAAAAATCAGTATTATGAAATTATGATCAGAGATAAATATTGTCGTCTTTTAAATTATGAATTCTTTTAAACCAATCTTCTTGTGGCCATCTAGATGTATGAAGGAAGGCCTAAATTTTGCAGCCCTTCACCGGCAATAGTGACTTCTCCATATGAGTGAAAAATTCTCAAGCGGGATGTTAAACGATATGAAATATACAGTCTCAAAAACAACTTTCGAACTAAAGGATTTAGAATTATTAGATAATCAATCTAGGATAGCCCAATTAACAAAGCTGTTTAACATAGATTTTAACAGGCTTTAAGAATTAAAAAAAAAACACCTGACGTCATTTAAAGTCTAGTTGAACAAAATGTTTGGGAGTTCATCCCGACATCCAAATGTGTGACTTTTGTATAAGTCAGGCATATGAATTATCTTTGAATGTATATCATATATGATATGAATTATCTTTGGATGTATTAATGTTCCATACTACATATGATATCATCTCTATTGAATGTATTGATATTTCATTTCACATATAAATGCTTTTATTGTAAACACTCTTGTAATATTTCAGGCAGATATCTGGTCTCTTGGTTGTACTGTCATAGAAATGGCGACTGGAAAACTGCCATTTATAGAGGTAAGTTCATCAACTGTCCTCCCATTTCTCTGTGTATTGTCATAGGTACTTATTCTGTTACAGTAGCTAGTTATTGGTTTGTTTTATTGTTTCATCTATTTATTGTAATGTTTGTTTTCTATAATGTATATTTCTAGAGATAATTATATGGTGTTTATCAGATGGGTATCCATGCCCCACAATTGGATTCAAACTTGAACCCAAAATGTCGACTTTGATGTCCAGTTTTAAAGGAAAACTCTGTTCTATCAATCTGGAAGTAAATCTGATAGATGTGTCTTCTATTTCACAGCTGGGTAGTCCTGAGGCAGCCATGTTTAAAGTTGGATTTTACAAAATGCATCCAGAAATCCCAGACAGTATGTCAGAAAATGCAAAAAGCTTCCTCCTCAGGTAAGTCTTGCAGAAATATCAAACACTATGTCAGAAAATACCAAATCCTTCCTCCACAAGTAAGTCTTACAGAAATATCAAACACTATGACAGAAAATACCTAAGCCCCCCCCCCCCCCTTCAATTAAGTCTCACAGAAATATCGAACACTGTCAGAAAATACCAAAGGCTTCCTCCTCCATCAAACACTATGTCAGAAAATACCAAAGGCTCTATCAAACACTATGTCAGAAATTCTACAAGTTTTGTATTTGAATATTTGTATTTGATATCTTTCTTTTCATGGTTTGCAATGTAAGAATATAACTGAGTTAGAGACTCCTACATTTTTGAATATGCACGTTTTTGAGGACATTTTGTTAAATTTAGGATCTATTTTTAGGACATTTGAACCATAGCCAGAACTACGTAGCAAAGCAGAAGATTTGCTGAAGCATCCATTTATTGTTGAGTGAATCATTATTTAATCGGACATTTCTGTCGTTGTGTAGGATGTTCTCTTTGTTCTGGAAGTAGTTGAACTATCAAGGATCATACCTTGTTTTAGAAGTAACGGGACTATTAAGGTCTACACCATATTCTGGAAGTAACGAGACTATTCAGAATTACTTCCTGTTCTGGGAGTTATGGGATTATTTTAGAATTACTTCCTGTTGTGGAAGTTATGGGACTATTTAGAATTACTTCCTGTTCTGGGAGTTATGGGACTATTTAGAATTACTTCCTGTTCTGGGAGATATGGGACTATTTTGGATTACATCCTGTTTTGATAATTAAGGGACTACAGTAAAAACATGCTCATGATGGACAGACTTATAACAAATTCATGCTTATTGCAAAGTGATATATATTCCCCTATGAGAGGAAAATGATAAAAGTTGTATTGGATATAAGTTTTGTAAAAAGGAGTTGGTTTTTTTTTTTGCTGATGGTGAAGGTTCGCTACAACTGTTTTTTAACTGCAT
The DNA here is from genome assembly GCF_947568905.1 of Ostrea edulis. NCBI lineage: Eukaryota > Metazoa > Mollusca > Bivalvia > Ostreida > Ostreidae > Ostrea > Ostrea edulis. The sequence continues at coordinate 84,651,395 of NC_079166.1, read as the reverse complement.
TAAGGATGACACCTTGTTTCAGAAGATTGGAACTACCGACTTTCAACAATCCTATCTTGTTTTGTGAACAACAGGGCTATTGAATAGAGTATGTTTTATCTTCTAAAATGTGAAATGCAACTGATATGTATATGCGTATGTAAATAATGAATATTTATTTGTAGAACTTTGGCAAAGAAGAAAAAGAAACGTGTGAATGAAAGTGGGGAATATTTTCGAAGTATTTCTAGTAAGTAGGTTTCTCTGTTCATGCATGTTTGTATATCTAGGTTGTGTGGGGGCTATGTCCATTTTTAGGTCACCTGAATCATTCAGGTGACCTACTGCTATATGTTTTTGTCCGTCGTCGTGCGTTAACATTTGAACATTTTCAACTTCTTCTCTGAAACCCCTGAATCAATTTCAACCAATTTTGGCATATATCATCTGTGGGTGGAGGGGAACAAAAATTGTGAAATTCTTGGTCCCTGCCCCCCTGGGGCCTGAGGGGTGGGGCAAAAACCATCAAAATGAGTGTAATTTTGAAAAATCTTCTTCTTTACTCCTGGACATCAAGAAGCCAAACTGTGGGTATAATTATAATGAGCGTTGCGCCCTCTACCAAAATTGTGAAATTCATGGCCCCTGAGGCAGGGGTTCTTGTGTTAGGGTGGGGCTATATTGGTCATATAGTGAAAATGTAGAAATTCTTTGAAAATCTTCTTCTCTGTCTCTGGGTATTAAGTAGACAAACTAATAGCATGGTAATGATGAGCAAGGATGCCTCTTTAAAAATTGTGAAATTCATGGCCCCTGGATCAGGGGTTCTGGTGTGTTAGGGTAGGGCTCTATTGGTCATATAGTGAAAATGTAGAAATTCTTTGAAAATCTTCTTCTCTGTCTCTGGATATTAAGTAGACAAACTAATAGCATGGTAATGATGAGCAAGGATGCCTCTTTAAAAATTGTGAAATTCATGGCCCCTGGATCAGGGGTTCTGGTGCTAGGGTGGGGCTCTATAAGTCATACAGTGAAAATGCATTATTTCTTTGAAAATCTTCTTCTCTGTCCTTGGGTATTAAGTAGACAAACAAATAACATGGTTATGATGAGCAAGGATGACTCTTTCAAAATTGTGAAATTCATGGCCCCTGGGTCAGGGGTTCTGGTATTAGGGTGGGGCCCTATTGATCATATAGTGAAAATGCATTTTATTTCTTTGAAAATCTTCTCCTCTGCTGCTGGGTATTAAGTAGACAAACTAATAGTATGATAATGATGATCAAGGATGCTTCTTTCAAAACTTAAATTTATGGCCCTTGGGTCAGGGGTTCTGGTGCAAAGGCGGGGTTGATTGATTATATAGTGAAAATGCAATATTTCTTTGAAAATCTTCTGTTTTTGTCCGTCGTCGTTCGTCGTGCGTTAACATTTGAACATTTTCAGCTTCTTCTCTGAAACCCCTGAATCAATTTTGGCATATAGCATCTGTGGGTGGAGGGGAACAAAAATTGTGAAATTCGTGGTCCCTGCCCCCCTGGGGCCTGAGGGGTGGGGCAAAAACCATCAAAATGAGTGTAATTTTAAAAAATCTTCTTTTTTACTCCTGGACATCAAGAAGCCAAACTGTGGGCATAATTATAATGAGCGTTGAGCCCTCTACCAAAATTGTGAAATTCATGGCCCCTGAGGCAGGGGTTCTTGTGTTAGGGTGGGGCTCTATTGGTCATATAGGGAAAATGTAGAACTTCTTTGAAAATCTTCTTATATTGGTTTTATCTAAGGAGTAAATAACCCTTTTCTTTATGATGTCTCAGACCTAGGGTTTTTTAAAAGGATTATTGATTGAACATAAAAATGACACATGTACTTCATGACCACATAGCTATTCAATGTTTCTTCCATCCAAAAGTAAAATTCTTATATTTAAACACAAACCTAATTCAAACATTGGAAGGTTGTTACATGATACTCAGGTGACCTATAAGGCCCCTGGGCCTCTTGTATATCTTGCATGTTAGTGAGCATATATCGTAAAATTGTTCCGCAGTATATCGTGAAAGTTTGTGAATTATGAAGTGATTGATTGATTGAATATTGTTTAACGTCCCTCTCGAGAATATTTCACTCATATGGAGACGTCACCATTGCCAGTGAAGGACTGCAAAAGTTAGGCCTATGCTCAGCGCTTATGGCCTTTGATCAGGGAGGGATCTTTATCGTGACAAACCTGCTGTGACACTGAACCTCAGTTTTGTGGTCTCATTCGAAGGACCGCCCCATTTAGTCTCCTCTTATAACAAGCAAGGGGTACTGAGGACCTATTCTAACCTGGATCCCCACGGGAGAATTATGAAGTGATGTATCTAGTAAATTATCATAGCCTTTTGAGGTCAATGCTAGAATAAATCAAGCTGACAAAAGATTCACTTTCTTATTGTTGTTTTACCATTAATTACAGTGTATACAGTATTTCTTTACATGAGAGGTAATATTACCAAAGAAGAAAAGGTTAGAAAGATTTACATTCCCAGCATTGATCTGACTATAATAAGTATGATCTGACTATAATAAATATGATCTGACTACAATAAGTATGATTTGACAACAATAAGTATGATTTGGTTATAAGTATGATTTGACTATAATAAGTATGATCTGACTATAATAAGTATGATCTGACTATAATAAGTATGATTTGACTACAATAAGTATGATTTGGTTATAAGTATGATTTGACTATAATAAGTATGATTTGACTATAATAAGTATGATTTGACTATATGTATGATTTGACTATACTAAGTATGATTTGACTTTAAGAACAATTTGACTATAATAAGTATGATTTGGTTATAAGTATGATTTGACTATAATAAGTATAATTTGACTATATGTATGATTTGACTACAATAAGTATGATTTGGTTATAAGTATGGTTTGACTATAATAAGTATGATTTGACTATATGTATGATTTGACTATACTAAGTATGATTTGACTATGATAAGTATGATTTGACTATAAGAAGCATTATGATTACATGTACACTGTACCTTCTCAGGGACTGTAATGCGCCAGTTTCGAAATACGTCCGAGTTTTTTGTACATAGTAAGGCGCGAAACCATTTGTCTACACGCGGGAGTGGGACAAATATTCATCACTGCATAAGTGAATCTGCTAAGCAAGTTTCTCATTCGCAGCTTCATTACCCGACATTCGACTGATACACAAATTAAATAAATGAGAAGTATTCTGGGAGTAATTAAATACACGGAATTCTTATCATATCACATTATTTCGTTGCTCGTACATATCATATCTAGGATATTAATTGCAAATATTGTTGTTGTTTTTTGTTTCCACTTTAGTAAAATATATCTTTCGATAGTATTTTATATTTCCAACAATTACATATTTAAACAGAAGCCACTTTTAATACATTTTATTGTCTTCCACACTAACTGTAGGACCACTCTGTCCCACTTTATAGCCATTCAAAGTTCCACTCAAATGCACTGCCTATTTTGAAACTGGCGTATTCACAATTAGAAATAGCCACATTTTTGGCGATTTAGTGAACACTAGATTTACCTTTGTCTGTTTGCTCTCTTGGAAAATTACGAGTAACATGGTCCTATTGTTCATTAATCTCCTCCATCTCAACATTTAGCAGTGTTCTACAGTCATAAGACATTTCTAAAATCATCAACAACAGAAAAACTACTCAAACAACATCACCAACTTTTCCAATCGCAACTACTCAGCTATTTTCATAAAAGCAAATATACCTCATATGTAGATCGATGCCATTCAATAGAGACTGTTGCTATATGTATACAAATGCAAGTATGACATCACAAACATACGTTATGATATGAAACACGAGGCTTGGCTTCGGGATGAAAGCAAATGCAGCTAAGATGTCATGCATAGCCAAGATATTCTACCACTATCAATTTTCACTTAATATGTTTATGCATTAGAGTGAATGAGACCTTAATAATACCAAAACTAAATCTGTTGAGAAAAATGATCTTGCAAATACATGTAACACATTATACAGGGATTCGGATCTATCCTTTTAACCTCATCCACATGCACGCATCTGGTGAATAAATGCATTGATTTGATGCAATCTTTGTGCTCGATCCCAGTCCGAGTCTTCTAACCGGTTATGGAAAAGGACGACTATGATCAGATTGCAAGTTTTCTGTAGTGATTTTACATGATTATGAAGTCCCGGTTTGATTATGATGTCTCAGTTTGCGTTCCGGTTTGCCGTCCTTTATAAAACTTCAGTATTGTGCTAAACGATATGTTGACTGACCATACACTGTAACTATTTTTAGAGAGCCACGGTCACCATCGTTCAGTATCGGCAGTAATGACACAATGGACATGGATGAATATGATGCCACAGAGGAGAAAGAACGAGAAAGGTATACAACTCCTGTTTGATCCAGCATGGGTTATCTTCCCTAAGTGTACTCAGTTGCAGATTTGTTATTTGAGTTAACATAGTCGTTGTTTGTAACTAGCACTGCATGAAGTGTAGACTAGCAGAAGAAGCTTGGGATCAGTAACTTTTCATTTGTCTACCGATTGTCTCATTGTGGAATAATATTTCATTGATGCAACTCATCCATATACTGAAATTTTCCACAAGTACTTAATTTTTAGGAAATTTTGCAAATTGAAAAATAAACAACTAGTAACAATATTTGGCCCACCGTCTTGTATACTTCAGACACTTTTCAGTTTGACTCCAGAAATTAAATGTGCAGCCTAATTTCCTCCTGGTTGATGGACATTTTGGGTTTAGTTACAAATGGATGCTCAGGGTCAAATAATGAATGGGCACTTGGGGTCAAATAATGAATGGGCACTTGGGGTCAAGTAATAATGGACACTCAGGGTCAGTTATGAATGGACACTAAGGGTTAAGTAATAAATGACACTCAGGGTCTTTGCTATAAATCTCTGCTTTGTCTTGCATTTCTGTAAATATTACTGGGCTTAAACACTACTTAGTTGCTGAATATAATAGAATTATTAACATGATGATTAAGATTTTAAAGAATTTGGTAGCCACAGTGTATATAATATGACTATTCAGATATGAGAACTGAAGGGGCTGTAGGATATGGTAATGATACAATGTATATAATGTGATTATTCAGAGATGAGTACTGAAGGGGCTGTAGGATATGGTAATGATACAATGTAATATATAGTATGACTATTCAGAGAAGAGAACTGAAGGGGCTGTAGAAAATGGTAATGATGTGACTATTTAGATGTGAGGACTGAAGGGGCTGTGGAATATGAGGTTGGTTTGGAAGGATGGATTGTATAAAAACCTCACTGGAAGAAATGAAATGGATAATTTCTGTATATAAAGAGGGGGCTAAATTTCTAGTAAGTGTGTGTATATGGTAATGAAATGATTTATAGAGGAACATAGTATGGGACAGTTGCATGATTGTGTGTCGACTCACCATTCTTGCATAGATAAGAAATATGCTAACAGTAATTGTAATGCACAATTGATAACTCTTTGATCTAAGCTTACACTAACTCTCAATGATATGTTGAAATAAGAATAACACAATCATATAATACTCTATAGATGTACATCTAGCGATGTTATGTCTTCATGTTGTGATGTCTGATTGTGTGAGAGTCTTTCAGGTCTAACCTATACAGAGACTCGGGGAGTGAGATACTCTATCTGTGAGATATTGAGCTTGGTTTAACCTGGGCAGGGACCCAGGAAGTGAGATATTGAGCTCGTTGTAAGCTATACAGGGACTCTGTGAATGAGATACTTTATCTGTGAGATATTGAGCTCGGTGTAACCTGGACAGGGACTCAGGGAGTGAGATATTGTATCTGTTAAATTGATTGACTGTATCTTGTTTAACGTCTCTCTCGAGAATTTTTCACTCATATGGAGACATCACCAATACCGGTGAAGGGCTTCAAATTTAGGCCTTTGCACGGCACTTACGGCCATTGAGCAGTGAGGGTTCTTTAGCGTGCCACACCTTCTATAACACAAGACATCCATTCCTAAGGTTATATCCGAGGACCAGTGACATTCACACCCGATGCCGAGCGTATGGTGATGGTACTGTTACTACCTGTTTTCACGATTTAGGTTTGTCACGGCCAGGATTTGAACCCCGACCTTCTGTATTTGGGGCGAATGCTCTTACCTCTAGACCACCGCGGTGATGTTAGATACTGAGTTGGTTTATTAATTTTGTTTCTCGCTGGAGATCTTCATTTTAACATCTAGAAAGTAACTTAAGTGGAGGGGGATATTAGCTGTGGCAACTCGTAGATCCCGTAGTGTCCACACTGGCTTTCTGGCCATGTACCGGGCAGACAGGTAGGCATGGCAACAGGGGTACACTGCATGTTACCATGACAACAACACAACTATGTAGCTAGGAGCTTGGTTACTAATATCGGTTACTATAGAAACTTTTGCTTTGCTGTGATGATTAGCACATCATGCCTTCCCCCTCATTTTACAAAGCTAGTCTTTTTTTATATTGTACTGTGTATAAACAGTTTTGATATAACAAATATATAATTATGTGATAATTAATAAAACATACTGTTACTATGAATTATGCTTCATCTGATTGTAATCAAGTCTTTCTCTGAATTGAAGCATTTATCCTGAGACTCTATGTACATGTTCCAACTTCACGACATGTCATTCAATCTATAAGTGATTCTAATGTTAGTGACAGGACAGACTATTCACCAAGGTGTCTAGTGTGGGACACTTCCGTTGATTTCTGTCCCATGCTGCCTACAGGAATTGACATCTGTAGTGTAATTAGGAGAGTGTTGACAGAGAGAGAGAGCATACTGAAATCTGTAGATATTGGTAGTATCAGGGAAAAGATGTCCCTTCAATATCGAGTCAGATGAACAGACAAAAAGCACTTGCTTGAGCCCTTCTAAATGTGTTGTTGCTAGAACAACAACAGCTTTATAAACACAGCTGTTTCTTTGCATGTGACGGTATTGGGTAATTTCAGGAAATTAGATCTAGGATTCCGTAAACGTGCAGGGTCGGACAGCAAATTCCTGGAGCGTGGGAGGTAAGTGATGTCACATGACTGTCATGTGACCAAGTCCTTTTATTCTGGTTGTATAGCATGGCTTAGCTGTGTGTGGATGAAGTGTGAATGTGCCACGGTTCACTGACTCTGTTTGAAACTAATGACACAGCACTGCATGATGAGGAATTTTATAGCTCTACTTTTTTTAAAATCATGTTAACAGTGAACTGCGGTTGTACTGATTATCTATTCTCTCTAAAAACATGTACAACATCAAGCCTTCAAAACTGATACACGTACAGCGTCAGACCTTCAAAACTGATACGCGTACAGCGTCAGACCTTCAAAACTGATACACGTACAGCGTCAGACCTTCAAAACTGATATGCGTACAGCGTAATTCATTAGTTTTAATTTATAAATACTTAATATCAGACCTTCAAAACTGATATCGAGGGTTGAGGAACTTATCTGGTTTGAATAATTTTTGCATCCCCAGCATGTTTAGTCTATGTAAGTTTCTCTGTATAAGTGCTGCATGTGAAGACTGAAGTGAATTGCATTGTGCATCGCTTTGAAAATGTATAGCTGTGTGTACTTGATGCAGGTATTCTATGTTTTGTTTTTTGTGAAATCAAATCTTTCTAAAATGTCTTTGATTTGAATTAGATTCATGATATATACACTACAACCCGTAATTCACATCTCAACACTGATTGCCCAACTAATAACATCTTAACACTGACTGTCCGAATAATCACCTCTCGAACACTGACTACCCGACTAACCACCTCTCAACACTGACCGCTCGACTAACCACCTCTTAACACTGACCACCCGACTAATCACCTTTCAACACTGACCGCCCGACTAACCACCTCTCAACACTGACCTCCCGACTAATCACATCTCAACACTGACCGCCCGACTAATCACATCTCAACACTGACCGCCCGACTAATCACCTCTTAACACTGACCGCCTGACTAACCACCTCTCAACACTGACCGCCCGACTAATCACATCTCAACACTGACCGCCCAACTAATCACTTCTCAACACTGACCACCCGACTAACCATCTGATGTGGTCATTAAATCATATGCCCCAACCATTGCCTCAGTGTGGTCACTGGACCATACACTCCAACCATTTCCTCAGTGCTTGATTAACAGTCCTATCCTCTCTAATTCCAGACTTGCTTTTTGCTTTTTATTTAATTTCATGATTATGTATCAAATAAGCAGAAAATTGAACATCGTACTGTATATAAATCAAATATTACATGATTCTGAATATCATCCTGAATTCAATTTTATTAAATCAATGTAAATTTATTGGTTGGTTATGATTAATTACTCATTTATATCCAAGTCTATATTTATTTATCTTTTGATCATTTGATACAAACCACAGACATTCTATTGTGTCATGATTATAGTATACAAAACCAAGCTCCATCTCAGATACTTGATCAGTTGGTACAGTAGAACCTCATTATTTTATTTTATTTTGAGATATACATGAATAACATACTTGATATGGGGCCTCCTTGGCCGAGTGGTTAGAGCATTGTGCTCAAAATCACATGGTCTCTCACCTCCAGTCGGGTGGGTTCGAATCCTGCTCGCGCTGGTAAGTGAGAAAGTTTCCCAGTTTATAATCGGAAGGTCGGTGGTCTTTTTCCAGGTACATTGTATCTGGGTTCTCTCTTCCACCAATAAAACTGGGTACCACCAGATAACTGACAAATTGTTGAGTGTGCTGGAAAACAATCAATCAGACTTGATATTTTACTGTTATACTAATATGTGGATGTTGTAATGGAACCTTTGCAATAGAAGATATCCAAAATATTGAGGTCACACTGTTCCATGAACCTGATGTTAATGAACACTCGAACACTCTGTAGATATACTGGAAATAAACGATTATTTCACAATTTATTAGTGATGAACTGGTAAGCATTGGCAATTTTTTTTTAACCGAGATTGTCATAAAAAAAAATGCAAAGGACTGGTTTGCAGCAAGACACATTCGCAATGGTGAGGTTCTCATGAACCTCACAAAAATTTCTCGCATGCAAATAAAAGTTTGTTTACAGTAGTTAATTGTTGTAATAGATACTTTATTACATATTACTGCTACAATGGAGAATGTCTGCTATAATAGTGTGTTCAAGGAGGAACAGCACGCTGGTCGAAATTCATTTGTAGTAAGCTGTGATGTGGAAAATTTTATGTTCTGCCTTCTATTGCAAATTGAAGTTTTAGTGTAAAATTATAAAGAGAAAATTTCGATTAAAAACTGTTTGGAACTTGAATGCTGGATCTATATTGTCTGATGGCTAAATAATATCATGAATAATTAGATAATGATTAAATGCAAACCCCTAACCCTGACGCCTAACCAGACATGTGATAAATTCTAAAAGGACGAAGTATGTAATTTTCGGTAATTTTGTTTTTGTATATTAAATGATATACTTCTGTTTGTTGTTCCTCCTTAATGTGTAGAATGCTTGCGGTGTATTATCTGGTTATATATCACATGATATGAATGTCTCTGTGTGATTGGCTGCTATTTACAGGTCACCGTCACCTTTAACTCGATCCCTCTCGCCCATGGTCCTGGAGGGGCTCTCATACAGGTAACCATGGTAATGTGTAGTCATGGTGTCTGCAGTCTCTCTTTAACTCACAATTCTAGCAACGGCGGCCGGAATTCACAGATCTGTACTAGTTTGGGCAGTATTCTGGTGGTCTGTTACAGTAAAACAACTGTTACTGGATAGTCAAAATTTCCTCGCAGAATTTGTGATTTTGTAAAGTCAATGATTTAATAATTTTGTGGGAGTCTTTCTTCAATAGTTATTGTAAAAAATTTTGTTAACCATAAGATATTTCAAAAGTCTTAGTTATATATGAATAATCAATTATATGTTTCAATATATTTAATCCAAAGGCAATAACTGTTTTCATTAGATTTCCTTTATTTTTCACAAACATTTTGTATGACATTGTTTTTAAAGAAACAGTTTCATGAAATTGTTATGTATACAATTATATCGTTATAACCAGTATTTGTGAAATTTTGATAATGCTGTTAAAGGAAAATTGCAATTTTCTCACGTTGATACAAGGAGGTAATATATTGTGCTAATTGATAAAAAAAAAATATTAATACCGCAACATACTTTTTTAAATCATTTTTATTTGTTATGAAATAGATATATTATTTGAAGAATCAACAATCAAATATAAGATTGAACCTATAATTCTAGAGGGGTTGAATTACCTTAAATACAAGTTTATGAGATATGTCTACGATGAAATTCATAGATATTTGGTATTAGTTTAAAAATTACAAACTTGGCTTACAGGTTTGATTGATTGAATGACTATTGTTTAACGTCCCTCTCGAGAATATTTCACTCATATGGAGACGTCACCACTGCCAGTGAAGGGTTGCAAAATTTAGGCCTATCTCGGCGCTTATGGCCTTTGAGCAGGGAGGGATCTTTATCGTGCCACACCTACTGTGACACGGGACCTCGATTTTTGCGGTCTCATCTGAAGAACTGCCCCATTATGTTGCCTCCTACGACAAGCAAGGGGGTACTAAGGACCTATTCTAACCTGTATCCCCACAGGATTTTACAGGTTTGGGTCATGATAATTTAAACAGAAGGATTTATTTACTATCGATATTGAAAATGGGAGCATATTGTATTCATTTGCCCTCTCAGTTTAGTCTTCTTAGTTGTTTGATATCAAGCGAAACTATGGCCATAAGCACAGTTCACTTGTGATCAAAGTAGCATTAATCTTGGTAAATGACCTTGACCTCTATTGTTTCGATCTTGTATCAAATCTCTCTTTTATAAATCAACCAAAACAGTTTCACAAAACAACCAACTAACTTAAAGTTACATGTGAGCACATTTTGCTTAAGGTTATCCATGAATTTGATCACAACTGAAGGAATATTATAAGATGTGATTACTCCATTTATCTGATCAGGATATAGGACTCACGGCGGGTGTGACTGGTCAACAGGGGATGCTTACTCCTCCTAGGCACCTGATCCCACCTCTGGTGCGTTCAGGGGTTCGTGTTTGCCCAACTCTCTATTTTGTTTTGTAGGAGATATGAGATTGTCAATGATCACTATTCGTTATCTTCAACTTTCATGTGATTAAAATCCCATTACAGATTAAAACATTAAAGTCTTAGACTATTTGTATTCATTATTGTTGTGAAACAAAATAGAAGAATAGATAAGATAATTAATGGGTATGTTTGCTGCACCAGACCACCACCATGTTGTTGTATGAACTTTGCCTTTCTGACACCTGATGTTTCTCTTCATGTAAAAATCTTAGAATATAACAACTAATTTTTTTCCCCATCAAAGCTCTGTAGCATTTGGGATTGTGATTTTTTTTCATTGCTACATTGGTAGTGTCATCCACACATCCATCATTCATCTGATATGTTCCTTTATTGATCCAAAATAGCGGTGTTTTTCAATGCAGTGAATTGCTGTCGAATTATGGCAGTTTTTCTGTAAGATATGAAAATTATGATTTAAAATACATCCCTGTTAATCTTTTGTTAAAACCCATCCCAAAATAGATAAATAAAATGTCATCAAACTTCCAATCTTTCACATTTAAACCGAATTCTCTTTCTTAACCATGAGAGAGAATCTGGCTGTGATCGTACTCTTTATAAAACTAATATGACTAGGTAACAGTCTTGTATTGGAATCCTGAAACAAAGTACATACAGAGACAAAATAAATCTTCACTAATGGCTGCTTATGATACATTTTAGCCTTGGTAAGACTCTACAATATATTTTAGCTGTGGTAAGACACCATTAGCTGGCAGCAATACAGTCTAGCCTCGGTAAGACTCTTGACCAATTGCTACCTACATGTACAATACATTTCAGCCTTGGTAAGATTCTTGACTAATGGCTGATTGCAATACATTTTAGCCTTGGTAAAGCTCTTGACCAATGGCTGGTTACAATACATTTTAACCTTTGAAAGACTTTTCACCAATGGCTGATTACACTGTAAGATTAACAATATTATATTGTAACAAACCTTCTGTCATCCCCATTTCATATGAAAACAAAACAGTTACTGTATGAATATTCACATAGAACAAAACAATTATTATATAAATATTCACATAAAAGAAAACCGTAATTTGTGAATATTCACATTAAACAAGGCACCCACAGTTACTGTGTAAATATTCACATAAAACAAAACAGCTGCTGTATGAATATTCACATAAAACAAAAAAGTACTGACTGTATGAATATTCACATAAAACAAAACAGTTACTGTATGAATATTCACATAAAACAAAACAGTTACTGTTACATTCACATAAAACAAAACAGTTACTGTATGAATATTCACATAAAACAAAACAGCTGCTGTATGAATATTCACATAAAACAAAACAGTACGGGATGAATATTCACATAAAACAAAACAGCTGCTGTATGAATATTCATATAAAACAAAACAGCTGCTGTATGAATATTCATATAAAACTAAACAGCTGCTGTATGAATATTCACATAAAACAAAACAGTACGGTATGAATATTCACATAAAAGAAAACCTTAATTTGTGAATATTCACATTAAACAAGACACTCACAGTTACTGTGTAAATATTCACATAAAACAAAACAGTACGGTATGAATATTCACATAAAACAAAACAATTATTGTATAAATATTCACATAAAAGAAAACCTTAATTTGTGAATATTCACATTAAACAAGACACTCACAGTTACTGTGTAAATATTCACATAAAACAAGACAGTTACTGTTACATTCACATAAAACAAAACAGTTACTGTATGAATATTCACATAAAACAAAACAGCTGCTGTATGAATATTCACATAAAACAAAACAGTTACTGTATGAATATTCACATAAAACAAAACAGCTGCTGTATGGATATTCACATAAAACAAAACAGTTACTGTATGAATATTCACATAAAACAAAACAGTTACTGTTACATTCACATAAAACAAAACAACTGCTGTATGAATATTCACATAAAACAAAACAGTTACTGTATGAATATTCACATAAAACAAAACAGTTACTGTTACATTCACATAAAACAAAACAGCTGCTGTATGAATATTCACATAAAACAAAACAGTTACTGTTACATTCACATAAAACAAAACAGTTACTGTATGAATATTCACATAAAACAAAACAGTAATTTGTGAATATTCACATAAAACAATTCAGCTGCTGTATGGACATTCACATAAAACAAAACAGTTACTGTTACATTCACATAAAACAAAACAACTGCTGTATGAATATTCACATAAAACAAAACAGTAATTTGTGAATATTTACATAAAACAAATCAGCTGCTGTATGGACATTCACATAAAACAAAACAGTTACTGTTACATTCACATAAAACAAAACAGTTACTGTATGAATATTCACATAAAACAAAACAGTAATTTGTGAATATTCACATAAAACAAATCAGCTGCTGTATGAATATTTACATAAAACAAAACAGTGCTATATGAATATTCACATAAAACTAAACAGGTTATGTATGAATATTCACATTGACTTGGAAGTTATGTTTGGTCTCCATGGAGTTTATGTTGGTCAATATTTGATGAATGGTGGATATTAACTATCATTTTTGCATTCTAACTTTCTTTGTATTTTATTTCAATTTCTTGTTAATATTCAAGTTCTTTTTTCTCTTTAACACAATATACCTACAGTAGTTAATTATTATTTTTTAAAATTAGTGTAATTTTGACTGATCATTATAACATGCTTCAGATTGTCTAATGCATGTGTGTAATGTTGTTATGAGTTATATGTTGTTATGGCCAAATTGAATTGTACAAAGTTGTAAACTGCATGAATGAAGAGAAAAGGGCATAGTTCATTGTTAAGGCCTGATACTGTTATTGATCATTAAAAATTGGAAATTAAAATTTAGAATGTTTATTAATCTAACAGATATACCAGACAGCAGGCCAACGATTGATATCTGCCATCATAGTGTGTAATCAACAGCGTAATCATTGACCATGAAATTATATTTTACTATATATTTGATTAGACATACATGTAAATGGAAAGTTGTTGAATCTTATTCAGTGTGAGAGGTACTGCATTTACTTAATACGTACTATATCGCATTGGATGTCAATTTCATAACCTTTGCCATTTTGATAACCTGTATTTGACCTTCAGCCTTTCAGTGACCTCCAAACATTTGAATAGCCTTGCCTTATGTAGTTCGGTCTTTGTTCGACCTTCACTATGTGGAGAGATCTTCCATCTATGATGATTATATTTTTTTTTATATCTTTTGTAATACTTGAAACTGAGAATGTGTGTTTCAGGCAGTTATGTGCAACCAGAATGAATGATTTCAGTGTTTCTATCTCTATGTCTGTATGCTGCATATTTAATTTGTTGTATTTCATGCCAATTCTACACTTTAGGCACATTTTAGTTATTTCAGGTATTGACTGAGTTCTTGGGCTTGCCGCTTTGGTGTTCTGATTAGCACTGCGATCTATCTCTTAATCAGGGGTATTGAATTTCAGAACTTATAGAGTCCAACAAACTGAAAATCTGACGACACATCCGTGTGTTTGTTTTTGTTTCAGTTCGGACGCCGGGAGCTCGGGGCTGTCTGGATGCTCCAGCATGATGAATTTATCACCAGACATCGGGGAGATGGATCACAACTCCCATGATTCTTCAGGACATGGCGGATTTTATCTCCTGAGGAAGGATTCGGAGCGACGGATCACACTGGTCCACATCTTAACAAAGGACATGGAACAGGTATGTCTTCATAGGACACATGACATTGAACAGGTATATCTTGATAGAACACACGACATGGAACAGGTATGTCTTCATAGGACATGGAACAGGTATGTCTTCATAGAACACACGACATGGAACAGGTATGTCTTCATAGAACACACGACATGGAACAGGTATGTCTTCATAGAACAGAGTACAACGTTTTGATTAGATAACTCTGAGGTGATGTGTGTAGCATGACGACAGGGAATTATAACATTGTAACATGTGGTAGTCTTGTATATCCAATCTTCGTACTAGCGTTGACTAGTAGCTGGGTCTGGGTTAACACTTTAGCTACCCGACCTTTGCACTAGCATTGGCTGCTAGCTGGGTTAACCCTTTAGATAACTGACCTTGTACTAGTATTGGCTACTAACTGCATGGGTTATCCCTTTAGATACCTTACCTTTGTACTAGCATTGGCTACTAGCTGGGTTAACCCTTTAGATACCTGACCTTCATACTAGCATTGGCTACTAGCTGGGTCTGGGTTAACCTTTTAGATACTTGACCTTCGTACTAGTGTTGGCTACTAGCTGGGTCGGGGTTAACCCTTTAGATACCCTGACTTTCGTACTAGTGTTGGCTACTAGCTGGGTTAAGGTAGTACTCTACATCGTCATAATGGCTGACTTCCTGTAAAAACATGGATGAAAAAATCGATATCAGCAATATTTTACTTTTCCTTTTCAATTTCAATACCTAGCCGACTAGCTCAGTAGGTTTGAATACCGACTGCTGAACTGTAGGTCGCAGGTTCGAGTCCAGCAGGGGTTTTAATTTTTTTCCAAATTACTTTCTACTAAAACTGCATTTTTTGACAAAATTAAGTAAATTTGAAAATTTTCAACTTCAAAATATTGTTATACATATCCTCCACTTTTCATCCACATCAAATTTCTCTGGTGTAGCATACCTCCTTAACCCTTTAGATACATGACCTTCGTACTAACGTTGGCTACTAGCTGGGTTAACCCTTTAGATACCTGACCTTCGTACTAACGTTGGCTACTAGCTGGGTTAACCCTTTAGATACCCTGACTTTCGTACTAGCGTTGGCTACTAGCTGGGTTAACCCTTTAGATACCTGACTTTCGTACTAGCATTGGCTACTAGCTGGGTCTGGGTTAACCCTTTATCTTGATTGGTTGAGTGCTGAATTGTTGTGTCCAATGTCCCGGGTCTGATTCTCAACTAAGGCAACACAATCTCTGTTACATTTGTACAGGAAATGTCAGTCCTGTTGAAAAATAGTATTCATACACTGTGTGCTACAAATAGAATATTCATTCACTGTGTGCTACAAATAGAATTTTCATTCACTGTGTGCTACAAATAGAATATTCATTCACTGTGTGCAACAAATAGAATATTCATTCACTGTGTGCTACAAATAGAATACTCATTCGCCATGTGCTACAAATAGAATATTCATTTACTGTGTGCTACAAATAGAATAATCATTCATTGTGTGCTACAAATAAAATTTTCATTCACTGCATGGTACAAATAGAATATTTATTTGCCATGTGCTACAAATAAAATATTTACTTACTGTGTGCTACAAACAGAATATTCATTTACTGTGTGCTACAAATAGAATATTCATTCACTGTGTGCTACAAATAGAATATTCATTCACTGTGTGCTAGAAATAGAATATTCATTCATTCTGTGCTACAAATAGAATATTCATTCACTGTGTGCTACAAATAGAATATTCATTCACTGTGTGCTACAAATAGAATATTCATTCATTCTGTGCTACAAATAGAATATTCATTCACTGTGCTACAAATAGAATATTCATTCACTGTGTGCTACAAACAGAATATTCATTCACTGTGTGCTACAAATTGAGTCTTTATGCACTGTTTGGTATGATTTGAATCTCATCCTTTTAGATCTTTCATGCGATAGATATGTAACATGACCTTCACCTTTTACACATTTCATTCAATAATTCTGTAACATGAACTTCACCTTTTACACATTTCGTTCAATAGATATGTTACATGACCTTCACCTTTTACATATTTCATTCAATAGATCTGTAACATGACCTTCACCTTTTACATATTTCATTCAATAGATCTGTAACATGACCTTCACCTTTTACATATTTCATTTCATTTGATAGATCTTTAACATGACCTTCACCTTTTTAGATCTGTGATACATGGCTGAATTTCCTGCATAAGGATGCTACAATCTCCAATCCCAAACTCTCGGTGGTGAGTAGGTTTTTTTGTTGTTTTTTTGGTTTTTTTTTTTTTTTTGGTTTTGTTGTAAAAGGATGACTCTTTAATTTTTAGTTTCTTAAATTGAAATTAAGAAGATTAATATCTCCTGTTTCTGTCTGAAGAAAATGTTGATAAATGATTGTAATTTGATAATTCGAGTCTGATGCTTCCTTTGCATTCAGATTCCTTGATCTGAGGGCTAATGTGTAGGACTGTTTATTAAAAGTTTAGATACAACTAAAAGTATTGTTTTTGAGAGTAGGTGACTTTGACCTTGAACCTCAACATGTTGAATTGTTACAATGCATTTTACTTGGCATACACTTCAGATAACTCAAAATAAGACATTGTATTTCCCGGATTCCTATGTATTTGTGAGATACCGTGGAATCATTAGAATTCGTGGTGGCTCAACTTTCGTGGAATTATTGGGTACCCCTCACCCACGAATTTACATCCTCAACGAATAAAGACAACTATACATCCCAGAGTTATCTTTTTACAAATATATAAATCCCCACGAACCCGTAAAAATTCAGCAATCCATGAAAATTGGCCCCACGAATTTCAATGATTCTACAGTAAATAGTATTTTATTAACTGGATTCCTATGTATTTGTAAGCTAAACATTATTGTATTCACTGAATTCCATTGTATTTGTGAGATAAACAGCATTATATTCACTGAATTTCACTGTATATGTGAAATAAACAGCATTATATTAAGTGGATTCCACTGTACTGTATTTGTGAGATAAACAACATTGTATTAACTGGAGTTCACTGTATTTGTTAGATAAACAACATTATATTAACTGGATTGCACTGTATTTGTGAGATAAACAGCATTATATTAATTGGATTCCACTGTATTTGTGAGATAAACAGCATTATATTAATTGGATTCCACTGTATTTGTGAGATAAATAGCGTTATATTAACTGGATTCCACTGTATTTATGAGATAAACAGCTTTGTATTAACTGGATTCCATTGTATTTGTGAGATAAACAGCATGTCCATATGATATTTCTCTGCTTGCTAATATGAGCATTTTTTTCTTTCAGGAACACTTGAGATGGTTGCTCGTCTGTTTAAAGAACTATATTTCAGACCCGAACTGTAAGCACTGCATCAAGGAAACACTAGGTAGATATATATAGTCTTGTAAATGAGAGAGACGCATTGCTACATTTGTCTATAAAAACAATTCCCTATAATTATCCTCATTAATCTGCATGCATTTTAGTGTTTGGTGTTGGTTTTTTTTTTTTTTTTTTTTTTTTTTTTTGGTTGTTTTATGAATTCTTTGGAATGTTTAAGGTAAATCCATACTCACAGTTTTATCTGATACAAGTTTAAAAAGTGTATTTAATTCCATTCATTAGAGTTAAAACTAACCAATTATCAAATAAAATACATAGGTCATCACACTTTTTAAGATGCGAAATGCACATAAACAGAATCATATATCACCATCAGAAAATCGCAATTTTCCTTGAACAGTGTTATAAAAATTTCATACAAATTGGTTATGACGATATAATAGCATTCATAACAATTTCATGAAACTGTATCTTCACAAAAATATACAAAATGTCTGTAAAAAATAAAGGAAATATATCTCATAATAGACTTTATAGAGCAATTAATAAAAACAGAGTTATTGCCCTTGGATTCAATATTTTAAAACATATTGATTATTCATCTATAACTTAGACTTTTGAAATAGTTTATTTTTAACAATATTTTTTACAGTACCTATCAGATAAGACTTCAACAAAATTTATGTTCCTATCATGCATAACTCTAAATAAATCATTGATTTTGCCTTGATGACATCACAGGAGGGTGGAATTATTTTAAAGCTGTTTTAGTTGTAATAACTTATATAAGTAATGTTTATTGATGGCCATATGTTCTTATATCATGTTAAATTTTATGATCAAAGTATATCCTATAGACATCTTGTCATGTAACTGAATAAGGAGTTCAGAGGTCAAGGGTCAAGGTACAACAGGGCTTCAATCTAAGTTTCATATATTTTTATTGTGACACAATACCTTAAAATTTAGTGTCCTCATATAGTTTTCATATTCTACAAAAATGTAGTTGTTCATTAGAATATCAAGAATTTTGAGATACAAATTAATTATGAACGTTTTGCCTGTTTGTTCTTGATCACTTTCGTTGTGATGTGATATCATTAGAATAAGAATTTTGAGATACATATTTATTATGGGCATCTGCACATTTGTTTGTTCTTCATATCTGCCGTTGTGACTCGATACCTTGAACATTTTTCAACAAAAAGCTTTCTTATTGTGTACAATTTGAAAGGTAGTTGACCATTAAAGAAAAGTACCAATAGTTTTTTGGGGGTCATATGGTCAAAGGTCAAGGTCACAGCAGATCATTCCACCAAGTTTACTACACTTAGAGGTTTTATATCTTATGCAAACTTCTAATAAATGAGTTATCTGTGTACCTATATCCTAACATGGACACATTCTGTCATCCTTATTTACTCGATTGTTTTCTGTGATGTGTCATTAAGGGGGTTGTGACTGTATATTTGATGTTTTATATGATGTGTCATTAAGGGGGTTGTGACTTTAAATTTGATGTTTTATATGATGTGACATTAAGGGGGTTGTGACTGTATATTTGATGTTTTATATGATGTGTCATTAAGGGGGTTGTGACTGTATATTCGATTGTTTTCTGTGAGATGTCATTAAAGGGGTTGTGACTGTATATTTGATTTTCTGTGAGGTGTCATTAAGGGGATTGTGACTGTATATTTGATGTTTTATATGATGTGTCATTAAGGGGGTTGTGACTGTATATTTGATGTTTTATTTGATGTGTCATTAAGGGGGTTGTGACTGTATATTTGATTGTTTTCTGTGAGGTGTCATTAAAGGGGCTGTGACTGTATATAAAGGGGTTGTGACTGTATATTTGATTTTCTGTGAGGTGTCATTAAGGGGGTTGTGACTGTATATTTGATGTTTTATATGATGTGTCATTAAGGGGGTTGTGACTGTATATCTGATTGTTTTTTATGATGTGTCATTAAGGGTGTTGTGACTATATTTTCAGAACAACTCCGTCAAGCCATGGATTTTGATGCAGCAGCGATGATGGAAATACAACTAGCTCTTTATGTATTCCACGAAGCTGTAAGTGTGCTCATTGTCATCATGTTGTGTGAATTGTCATCACATTGTGTGAATTGTCACATTGTGTGAATTGTCATCACATTGTGTGAATTGTCATCATGTTGTGTGAATTGTCATCACATTGTGTGAATTGTCACGTTGTGTGAATTGTCACATTGTGTGAATTGTCATCACATTGTGTGAATTGTCATCACATTGTGTGAATTGTCACATTGTGTGAATTGTCATCACATTGTGTAAATCGTCACGTTGTGTGAATTGTCATCATGTTGTGTGAATTGTCATCACATTGTGTGAATTGTCACATTGTGTGAATTGTCATCACATTGTGTGAATTGTCACAATATGTGAATAGTCACATTGTGTGAATTGTCACATGTGAATTGTCACATTGTTGTAGGAAGAACCTCTAGATTACAATTTTGTTATCAGAGACATTATCAATCTTCTCATTTTTTTGTAGGAAATATTACATAATCAATCCTTCTAGTGTTGTGAGAAGAACTTGTAAATTACTTGTCTTTTATGAAAGTTAGTCATTTTACTGAATCCAAGCTTATCCTCACCTTTTTCATTCAATGAATTGTAATTTTAATGTGGGTCATTATGGATATTTTATCGTATATTTTTATTGCATCATTGCTTAATATTTGTGGATTTTATTTTGATCATTTAGATTGAGATTGTGTGAGTTGAATTTTAATTCTTTGAATTTCAGGTCAGTAAGCATTTGAAGAGTCACAGCATTCAGCCTCACTGGATGTTTGCCCTGGACAATTTACTTCGGGGGGCGGTGACAGAAGCCATCATGATCTTATCTCCTGGTCAGTCACACATCTTTAAAGTCAGAAGTCATTATATGTAACATGTCAAAAAGATTAAAGGGAAAGGCAACCCTAACCACATTGTTCTTTTTATACGCCCATCTTAAGACGGGACGTATTATGGTATGGCGTTCATGTCCATCCGTCTGTCTGTCCGTCTGTTAGCTTTTTCGTGTCCGACCCGTAACTTAAATACTACAAGGCCTAGAATCATCAAGCTTTGTCTGTAGATACATCTTGGGTAGAAGGTGTGTCGCACATTAAAACTAGGTCACTGTGACTTTTCATTAAGAAGATGTCCGTCGGTCCATCCGTCTGTTAGCTTTTTCGTGTCCGACCCTTAACTTAAATACTACAAGGCCTAGAATCATCAAACTTTGTCTGTAGATACATCTTGGGTAGAAGGTGTGTCGCACATTAAAACCAGGTCACTGTGACTTTTCATTAAGAAGATATGGCCATATATGGCAAAAACTTGTCCAGCTCATAACTTGAAAACTATTAGACCTAGAATCACCAAAATTGGTCAACTAATGCATCTTAGGTAGAAGGTGTGTTGCATCCTACTTTAAGGTCACTGTGACATTTAATTAAGGTGATATAAAAAAATGTTTTAATGGGTACAATCTATACTGTTAACAATATGTGACGGGCGTATCATGTGCCATGGCGGTGCACTTTTTATGAATAAAGTATTACTTACTGATATTGTAAATGACAGTGTTTAACAACAAAAATCTTTGCTAAACAGTTAAATCAATATAAATCTATCATATATTTTAAATTACCCGCCGCTAAGAGAGCGACCATGGAAGTTTAATTCATGACATTACACCATCAGTTCCGGTTTATTTCACAGCAGCACTATAAATATGACAAATCACGAACAGAGGCATATAGATTTCAGCCCGTTCTTTCGCAAGAAGAAATTATGAAAACGAAGACGTTTTATTGAGTCGCAGACCAGACAGACAGTACACATTCTTCATACAAGTTTCTCGAACCTCAACTCGTCGTTATACACAAATGATGGATCCACAATTGTACATAGTCTTTTCTTTACAGATGACTTGGTTGAGTCAGGAATTTCGAGAAAACTTTTTTCACACCTCCCCTTCACATTAGTGTAATTCACTACTTAACAAGAAGGCATCAACCTATTCATTTGTAAAACCTACCACATGTACATCTTTAATGATCTTAGAATCTCATCAAAACCAGAACAGATGGTGTGACGTCAAAACTATTGATTTTTGTGGTTTTGAATATGAAAGAGTTTCACATCATGGCAGCCTCTATAGATAGCAGGAATTTCAATTTTCAACGTTTTCAAATTAGCACTGAAACTTATCTAGGCCGTATATAAATAAAATAGTATGACAAATCTTATCATATAATTAGTCCTATCATTTATTATGGGTTGCCTTCCCCTTGAAGCTTTGAAAAGGGCAGGCAATAAGTATTTGTACTATGTCACAGGTCATCTGACATCCTAAGTGTCATCTAAGTCTAAAAGCATATGATGTCATAAGTCATGCAATGTTATAATGTAAAAAAAATGACACACATTGTGGATATCTGTTAATGTTTATTGGAATGTTGTATGACTGTAGAAGTTGCATATCGAACACTATACAAACATATACCAGATTATAAACTCATGAAACACCGGACAAACACATATACCAGATTATAAACTCATGAAACACTGGACAAACACATATACCAGATTATAAACTCATGAAACACTGGACAAACACATATACCAGATTATAAACTCATGAAACACCAAACAAACACATATACCAGATTATAAACTCATGAAACACTGAACAAACATATACCAGATTATAAACTCATGAAACACTGAACAAACATATACCAGATTATAAACTCATGAAACACCGGACAAACACATAAACCAGATTATAGACTCATGAAACACTCTGCAAACACATATACCAGATTATAAACTCATGAAACACCGGACAAACATATACCAGATTATAAACTCATGAAACACCGGACAAACACATAAACCAGATTATAGACTCATGAAACACCGGACAAACACATAAACCAGATTATAGACTCATGAAACACTGTACAAACACATATACCAGATTATAAACTCATGAAACACCGGACAAACATACACCAGATTATAAACTCATGAAACACCGGACAAACATACACCAGATTATAAATTCTAGAAACACTGTACAAAAATATACCAGATTATAAACTCATGAAACACCGGACAAACATACACCAGATTATAAACTCATGAAACACCGGACAAACTTATACCAGATTATAAACTCATGAAATATCGGACAAACATACACCAGATTATAAATTCTAGAAACATTGTACAAAAATATACCAGATTATAAACTCATGAAACACTGGACAAATATATACCAAATTTTAAACTCATGAAACACCGGACAAACACATAAACCAGATTATAGACTCATGAAACACCGGACAAACATATACCAGATTATAAACTCATGAAACACTGTA
Source organism: Ostrea edulis (assembly GCF_947568905.1). Taxonomy (NCBI): domain Eukaryota; kingdom Metazoa; phylum Mollusca; class Bivalvia; order Ostreida; family Ostreidae; genus Ostrea; species Ostrea edulis. Next base: position 84,627,627 of record NC_079166.1, on the reverse strand, counting down.
CAAAAATATACCAGATTATAAACTCATGAAACACTGTACAAAAATATACCAGATTATAAACTCATGAAACACCGGACAAACATATACCAGATTATAAACTCATGAAACACCGGACAAACACATAAACCAGATTATAGACTCATGAAACACCAGACAAACATATACCAGATTATAAACTCATGAAACACCGGACAAACATATACCAGATAAATTCATGAAACACCGGACAAACACATATACCAGATTATAAACTCATGAAACACCGGACAAACACATAAACCAGATTATAGACTGATGAAACACCGGACAAACATATACCAGATTATAAACTCATGAAACACTGTACAAAAATATACCAGATTATAAACTCATGAAACACTGTACAAAAATATACCAGATTATAAACTCATGAAACACCGGACAAACATATACCAGATTATAAACTCATGAAACACCGGACAAACACATAAACCAGATTATAGACTCATGAAACACCAGACAAACATATACCAGATTATAAACTCATGAAACACCGGACAAACATATACCAGATAAATTCATGAAACACCGGACAAACACGTATACCAGATTATAAACTCATGAAACACCGGACAAACACATATACCAGATTATAAACTCAAGAAACACCGGACAAACACATAAACCAGATTATAAACTCATGAAACACTGGACAAACATATACCAGATTATAAACTCATGAAACACCATACAAACATACACCAGATTATAAACTCATGAAACACCGGACAAACATACACCAGATTATAAATTCTAGAAACACTGTACAAAAATATACCAGATTATAAACTCATGAAACACCGGACAAACATACACCAGATTATAAACTCATGAAACACCGGACAAACATATACCAGATTATAAACTCATGAAATACCGGACAAACATACACCAGATTATAAATTCTAGAAACATTGTACAAAAATATACCAGATTATAAACTCATGAAACACTGGACAAATATATACCAGATTTTAAACTCATGAAACACCGGACAAACACATAAACCAGATTATAGACTCATGAAACACCGGACAAACATATACCAGATTATAAAGTCATGAAACACTGTACAAAAATATACCAGATTATAAACTCATGAAACACTGTACAAAAATATACCAGATTATAAATTCATGAAACACCGGACAAACATATACCAGATTATAAACTCATGAAACACCGGACAAACACATAAACCAGATTATAGACTCATGAAACACCAGACAAACATATACCAGATTATAAACTCATGAAACACCGGACAAACATATACCAGATATATTCATGAAACACCGGACAAACACGTATACCATATTATAAACTCATGAAACACCGGACAAACACATAAACCAGATTATAGACTCATGAAACACCGGACAAACATATACCAGATTATAAACTCATGAAACACTGTACAAAAATATACCAGATTATAAACTCATGAAACACTGTACAAAAATATACCAGATTATAAACTCATGAAACACCGGACAAACATATACCAGATTATAAACTCATGAAACACCGGACAAACACATAAACCAGATTATAGACTGATGAAACACCAGACAAACATATACCAGATTATAAACTCATGAAACACCGGACAAACATATACCAGATAAATTCATGAAACACCGGACAAACACGTATACCAGATTATAAACTCATGAAACACCGGACAAACACATATACCAGATTATAAACTCATGAAACACCGGACAAACACATAAACCAGATTATAAACTCATGAAACACTGGACAAACATATACCAGATTATAAACTCATGAAACACCATACAAACATACACCAGATTATAAACTCATGAAACACCGGACAAACATACACCAGATTATAAACTCATGAAACACCATACAAACATACACCAGATTATAAACTCATGAAACACTGTACAAAAATATACCAGATTATAAACTCATGAAACACCGGACAAACATATACCAGATTATAAACTCATGAAACACTGGACAAACACATATACCAGATTATAAACTCATGAAACACTGTACAAAAATATACCAGATTATAAACTCATGAAACACTGGACAAATATATACCAGATTATAAACTCATGAAACACCATACAAACATATACCAGATTATAAACTCATGAAACACCATACAAACATACACCAGATTATAAACTCATGAAACACCGGACAAACATACACCATATTATAAACTCATGAAACACCGGACAAACATACACCAGATTATAAACTCATGAAACACCATACAAACATACACCAGATTATAAACTCATGAAACACCGGACAAACATACACCAGATTATAAACTCATGAAACACAAGAAAAACACATAATTAACACTGGAATTAAGGAATGAATTTATTATGATGCAAAAGTTTTCCGTCTTTTTTCTCTCGTGGTATACCTCCATCCAACGAAAAAATTATAAATTCATTCCTTATCATTTAATATTTTAAAACGTTGAGTTTATGTGATAAAACATTATTTCTTTGGAGTTGAATTAACGAATTATTCTTGGACTACATTCTATGTCATTTCGAGATGGTTGTACACTGTAGTAATTTGTGAATACACAACTTTAAAAAAAAAAACTAAATCCGGTAGGCCTAACTGTTGTTTACTGTTGAGCAAACGGGTTTCTTGTGGACTGAAGAATTCCAGTCTTAAAAGGATAAGTTAGAGATAAGACCTGTTGAGAGAAAATTGCAGGAATTTTGTTGAGTGGAACTGAAATTCAGTGCGGGGTTCGATGTCGGTACTAACGGAAAGCGTGGGACACGTGCATACATATAATCATGACGTGGGATGCTAGGTAGGGTTCTCTTGAGGGTTGTCACGACTTCCAGGTGGACAAGTGAGTGTTACAGAGGGTTTTTGGAGTTTTATCAGTGAATTTCTAAGGCTGTGACAGCTGTTGTAATGTCGTATGGAAGCCTCGTTTCGGTGTCCACTCATATACATATTTTTTGTTTTTGTCATAAACATATTATGCCAGAGTTCGAAACCATAGTCGTTAAGCCCGGGCTACGATATTACAGTATCTCTGAGGCAGTGTGCGGAGTATCTGGTATCTGGGTTTGTGACATGAAGGAAATTGTCGCAAGGTGCAACCTGGACTATTGTCATCCCCTGTTGAATACATTTAACTCTCAGCCTGGAATTGCAGAAGCAGACGTATGTTGTTTAGGGGGGGGGGGTGTCCTCAAATAGCCATGTTTATTTCATTTTGCATAGTTAATTATTATTTATTTTTGATATTTGTTTGTTTTTTGTTTAATAAATTGATATAGATCAATATAGCTGTTAAGGTCTTCTTTTCAGGATTCCCAAATCTATATATAAATATGAAGCATCCAGAGGAATCCCCAACATTCCAATAGAAAGTAGTTCCTGCCATTTATATCTTTTTTTCGTTGGATACAATATTCCAATAATTTTTCAACCAATGAAAAAGCGTGTAGCATGTAAAATTAAATGATGATAAAGTCATAAAATGCTAGAAAAACATAAAACACAAAACATGTATGCCTGAAACATAAAATCTTAAAACACTGGAGAAACATGTATACCTGAACATAAAATCATAAAACACTATACCCCGATCCAGGACCTGAGTTTAAATAAGATTAGGGTATGCCTCGATTGACAATGGTTTTCTTGGGGTGAACATTTTCAATATTACCCTCAACTACATACATTATTTATGTATCATTATTAACTATAGAATTGATAGTGAATATACCTGTTGGAAAATTATACATTTCATTGTGTTCGTAACAAAGGAGTTCAAGAGAAACATGTAGGCTAACTGACATACGTTTCATTTTATCACTCTGGTAGATGATAGAGTGAATATTGTATGTTTCATTTCATCACTGTGGTAGATCTTTGAGCTAATATGGTATGTTTCATTTCATCACTCTGGTAGATCTTGGAGCTAATATTGCTGGAGGAAAGGAAGAGGAAGTAGAAACGTCTGGAGTTCCGTCCGCAAACTCGGGTAAATCAGCAGCACTGTACCGGAGTTCTGTTGTCAATGAATTACAGCACCAACTAGAGAGTATACAGGACGAAAACATGCAGTAAGTTACCATAGTTACAAGGTGAAAATGTCGAAGAATGTGGAAACATTTCTCTCTGTGTTGAAGGATACAATTACATAATGTGGATAGTATAGAGTTTTATTTAAAATATTTACTCTCGTAGAAGTTAACACCCCCACCCCCCCAAAAATAAATAAGAAAGATTGTTTGAATTGTATTTGTTATGAATGTTGTCTTTTAGTACTAATCAATAGAAAACAGGAGACTACTGTTCACCCAGATCTTGCATTTCTTAGGTTGCTACAACAACTGGTGGATGTTAACAGAATTTATGGTGATGTTCTGCGCAAGACCATCGAGGAAAAGAAAACTCACTTAGAAAATATGCAGTAAGTTAGACTTAAGTTAGGACTTAACAGAATTCATTGTGTGTTTCCCATGCTTGACTAAATCCTAGATGGATGGGAGTTTATGCTACATGTACGTGTTTGTGCAGCCAGTAATGATTTCTTTTGCAACAGAAAGAGATACTTGTAATGCAAACTTAAAAGTCACATTTCATAAAGAGGGGGATATTGAAGTAATCAAGATTGTGATTCAGGGGAGACAATATACTGATAACAGTTGTTTTTATTCTCCCCGAAATTTTTTCGGAGGAGAAATGTTCGGAGGAACATAATTTTATAGTCACAGTTGCGTTTGTCCCCCCGTTCATCTGAGCTGTCTCATATCTCCTAAACATTTCATTAGAAATTAATCACACATATTCCTTGGGGACAGGGACTTATGGACCAAAGTCATTTTGGAAAGGTCAAGGTCATTCAGAACCTGTACTTTTTATAAGGAAAAATTTCCTTATTTCAACAGTTGTGGAACAGGTGTTGGTCATATATCACACAAATAAGTAAAACTTGAAACAGGCAGGTTGCTTTCAGACAAAGGTCACACAAAGTTATTTTGTAAAATTATACACCCCTCAACATATACCTTGTATATAAAACACTTCATTTCAACCAATTGAATTCCGTGGAGATCCGGGTTAGAATAGATCCTTAGTACCCCTTGCTTGTCGTAAGAGTCGACTAAATGGGGCGGTCTTTTGGACGAGACCGCAAAAACCGAGGTCCCGTACGTGTGCCACGATAAAGATCCCTCCCTGCTCAAAGGCCATAAGCGCCGAGGATAGGCCTAAATTTTGCACCCCTTCACCAGCATTGGTGATGTCTCCATGAGTGAAATATTCTCGAGAGGGATGTTAAACAATATTCAATCAATCAACCAATTGAATATGTCAAATTAACAGGTATTGATCATTGTGCGAGTTGTCTGTCATATGAAGTAGTTCATTGGTTAGATGAAGTTCCGAAAGCATCCATCAGTTTTATTGATATTCTTGTTGTTACATAGTAAATGATATATAATTAATAAACTTAAATGTTTCAGTGAAATGCCTGTACTTTGTGCATTTAATGATTTACGTGTATATCACCCTAACCCTGAATCTCGAACAATGTCTTGGGCATTACATACAGAGTATTTATATTTCACACATTTATACCGAGTACTGAAGTCTCCAACCCTGACTCATAAACACATTGCTTATATTTAGAGTGGTCACATCACTGTACATTACTTTTCTAGAAGGATAATTTAATGCTGATTTCATTGTAGAGCGCTGACCTCAATAAACAGTGTATCGTCTGTCACTGCCAACAGTATCAGAGGCAGAGGTGAGATTTAATCTGTCAATAAAGTGTATCGTCTGTTATTGTCAACAGTATCAGAAGCAGAGGTGAGATTTAGTCTGTTAATAAACAGTGTATCGTCTGTCACTGCCAACAGTATCAGAGGTGAGATTTAATCTGTCAGTAAACATTGAATCGTCTGTCATTGCCAACTGTATCAGAGGTAGAGGTGAGATTTAATCTGTCAATAAACTGTATCATCTGTCACCGCCAACAGTATCAGAGGCAGAGGTGATATTTAATGTGTCGGTAAACATTGTATCGTCTGTCACTGCCAACAGTATCAGAAGCAGAGGTGAGATTTAATCTGTCAATAAACAGTGTATCGTCTGTCACTGCCAACAGTATCAGAGGCAGGGGTGAGATTTAATCTGTCAATAAACAGTGTATTGTCTGTCACTGCCGACAGTATCAGAAGCAGAGGTGAGATTTAATCTGTCAATAAACAGTGTATCGTCTGTCACTGCCAACAGTATCAGAGGCAGAGGTGAGATTTAATCTGTCGATAGTTCTTTTTTATCAACATCTGCTTCATGCTTCTAAACCAATCTCTATCAATTTCAGTTCCGTCCATTCATGAGCCACCTGATGAGGCCTTGGTCATATGGCTACGTGACAGGAAGTTTGACGAGGACATCATTGATACGGTAATAGTCACATTAATAGCATCTTGTCATTGATACGGTAATTGTCACATTAATAACGTCATGTCATTGATACGGTTATTGTCACGTTAATAGCGTCATGTGATTGATACGGTAATAGTCACATTGATAGCTTCTTGTCATTGATACGGTAATTGTCACATTGATAACGTAATGTCATTGATACGGTAATTGTCACATTAATAACACAGTAAATGTCATGTCATTGATACGGCAATTGTCACATTAATAGCGTCATGACATTGATACGGTAATTGTCACATTAATAAAGTCATGTCATTGATACGGTAATTGTCAGATTAATAACGTCATGTCATTGATACGGTAATTGTCAGATTGATAACGTCATCTGATTGATACGATAATTATGATGTATTGTGTTGTATTAATTCCTTCATCCGTGAACCTGTTTTAAGGGTCATATAAATACACACAATTAAAACAGGCAGGTCTTGGTGATTATGATAGAGTTTGATGTGAGTGATTGTGATAAGACTAAGACCCACTGTACCTTCATATTGACCATTGAGTGACCAAGGGGAAGATCAGCTGATTATTCTGAAATTTCTTTGTCTCGTCTAACTCCACATTTTAAAATGCTGTGCGATAAGAAATGAGATTTAGTAACCTGAGGTTTAGGGGTAGGAAAACTCAGTGATTTCCTTTTATGAATTTATAAGAATGTGCTTAAGGAATTTAAGCATATATTAAAGAAAATTCTTAGGATTTTTATGCATACATGTATGACATCTGGGGTTTAGGGGAACTGAGACTTGTGGTGACTTACAGTGTAGGTAAGAAAATTGAGACATTATAACCTTGGATTTATGAATAGAAAAACTGAGATGTTGTAACCTGGGATTTAAGGGTAGGAAAACTGAAATGTTGTGATCTGAGATTTAGGGGTAGGAAAACTGAGATCTAACCTGGGATCTAGGGGTAGGAAAGCTTGAGATGTTGTGATCTGGGATTTAGGGGTAGGAAAACTGAGATGCTGTGATCTGGGATTTAGGAGTAGGAAAACTGAGATGCTGTGATCTGGGATTTATGAATAGGAAAACTGAGATGTTGTGATCTGGGATTTAGGGGTAGGAAAACAGATGCTGTGATCTGAGATTTAGGGGTAGGAAAACTGAGATGTAACCTGGGATCTAGGGGTAGGAAAGCTTGAGATGTTGTGATCTGGGATTTAGGGGTAGGAAAACTGAGATGCTGTGATCTGGGATTTAGGAGTAGAAAAACTGAGATGTTGTAACCGGGGATCTAGGGGTAAGAAAACTTGAGATGCTGTGATGTCGGTTGAAGGTATAGGAAAACTGAAGATGTAGTGCTCTCCTTTGCTTGCAGATAACACGGGAGCAGTTTGTGTTGAATGATCTCCTGGAGATAGTGCGCTATGAAGACTTACAAAGACTAGGACTCAGGTCTGCATTTCTGTTTTACATTATGAGGATTTAAAGAGTCTGTATTTCTGTTTTACATTATGAGGATTTACAGAGTCTGTATTTCTGTTTTATGTTATAACGATTTACAGAGTCTGTATTATTTGATGTTAATGATGCCTTACAGAATCTGTATTACTGTTTTATGTTATGAGGATTTACAGAGTCTGTATTTCTGTTTTACGTTATGAGGAATTACATAGTCTTTTTTCTGTTATTATTTTACTGTTTATGTTATGATGATGTAATGTAGATTGAAGTTTATACGTAAATAATTTGATGTGGCAGTTTTTGTTGTTCTGATGGACTACAATTTTAATTTCGATCTTCGTCCTTTGATGTTTCTGAAGTAACTTGACCTTTGGCCTTTTACAGGGGTGGTGTTTTGTGCCGATTGTGGCGGGTGATACAAAGTCACAGGAAAGACCATGGCCTGGAAAAAAGGTCATCAGACAGGTAACAGGTCAAGGGTCACCAGACCAGGAGGTCACCGATGAAGACACAAATCCTGCCCAACAGACAGGTGTTGTTTCGTCAGTCCTTTCACTCAAGTGTGTCTCCCACAATTCCATTGTACAGGATGTGACATACAATGGTCAGACATTGTAACTCAAAGGAGGATATGTGATAACAGGCTTCTGGTCATGTTGAGACATCTCACAGAGAGATATGTGTCACATGACAGTCACATGACCCATTATCTGCCTTGTCACAGTTTACTGCCCATGGGATTGTGTTATACGACTGTGTTTACAGATATATATGGAAGTTTAGAGCATTTCATATTCCACCTTGTATCCCTATTGTTGTTTGAAACTTTTCATTCACTACTTTCACATTATTCCCAAGATGTTTGTTGTCTGTGATGTTACTGTGATGTTTAAGTGATTGAGAAAGCATTTTGATTCTGTGATCGGGATGATGTGAATAAATGGATCTTGTTGAACGTGAGTGACATATCATAAGAAAACAGTGTTCAGTATATCAATGATGAAGGAGATGATGATATCAAATGCGATAATCAGTATTATCAGACTGTCAGTTAGTATTGAATGCACTTGTCTTAGCTTTACACATTCAGGGTTCAAAGGAACATATAATTTTACTGACATTGGAGGGGCATTTCAGAGTTTGTTTTACAAAGTTTTTAATCATCAATCCCATATTTTACACCCAGAAAATTAAACTGTTTAGTGATTTTTTTTTAGAACTGATATGGGGTGTTTTAGATTGCTTCAGTTTATGTTGATCATATCTATCGGTTTTAAAGCTTTTTTATCCTCGCTTTTATATCTGACTGTTATGATGTGAAGTTTTTATTGATATTTTATGAATGGTTATATAATTTTGTGAGATTTTTATTAGGGTTTTTGCTCTGTTTTTGTGTCAGTTGCATAGCTTGATTGACACACATGTATATTTCTGTCTGTGTTGTAACACTGATCAGGCCGGCTGTCCGGAATTAAATATGAACAATAATTCGTCTGATTTGCATTGTCCCATCTTGTAATCAAGGAGATGTCGACTACATGGAAATGTTGAGTAAAGGTATCAAAGACACTTTAACAATGTTTACACAAATTTTGATTGAAATAGAATGTAAATGTGGTTTGGGACTCCCTACCACTTCCTGATACTTATGTCAATATATGTATAGCTGTAATGGTTTGTGAATATGAACTCTGTATCTATTAACTGAAGTCAATATATGTCATTGAATAACTGTTAATGACCAATAACCACCATAGTTCTGGTCATTCTGACGTTTGATACACGCAGTGACATATACCGTGTGACCAGCATGGTTGACCTGTTGTAATATTTTGACCAACATTTTCCACTGTTTTCTGTCTCTGTCAGTGAAAATAGTTTGTATTATATATAGGTATACATATATCATAAGTTTGGTACAAAGGATGTGGTCTTACATTGGGAGAGTTGACATTCTTTTATTTGTATACTGAAATCAGATAGAAAAAATCTTCAGTAAAATGGCTAAACAAATTGTCTCAAGATTGTATGTCACCATAGGCATTGACATACATGTAATAAAGAACTCTCACTGATACGGCTATGAGCCCGATGCCTAGGTCAAAATGTATGGCACATTATGCAAACCTGGCAATGTCTCTACATAATTGATAACGTTTCGAATGATTTATTGATGACACGGTACGATTTCAATCTTTGATTAAATGGTAGCATACATTTTTTTTAGTTAAGAAATATTGTTTACCCTTTCAAAATCTGCAAACTAACTTTTTTATATGTGAAGGTATTTTTGGGAATCTTTTAAAGTATTTGAAAATAATTTTGTGACTATACAATATGCATGATATCATTGCATGAATTAAATTTCCCATCATTTATAAAAAAAAATGAATATCGCACAGTGTCGTATTGCCTTTTTCTACTCAATATGTGCATAACGAATTTCCATTTTTTTTGTGGTGACAAAGTTTCTTATTTGTAGTTTTGAAGAATTTAACGAAATGATTACTATATGTGTACTTTTTTTTAGCGGAATTAAAATTTGGCTCAGTTGGAGCTTAATATGCACTGTTTGATTTGAGTATGATTTAACACTTCTTCTGTAAATGATAATGAATATAAGAGGATTTCTTATATCAGCCCTTTTCCATCACCACCAAACCCGCTAAAATTTGAATCTCACTAAACTAAGTACATGTGCTAGTGCAATATCTTTCTAACACCAATTTGTGAAAAGTTTTTTTTTCCTCTGATGAATGTGATATTACAATACTTTGTAGGACAATTCGTTTTAATTCTGATTCCTCGTTTTCCGTTTAAATTTTTCTACATTTGATGAAATTGAAGATATATCCGCCCTTTTCAACTATAGCGATGATGTCCTTTCTGTTGACCATGTTTAACCCTATATGGATATAAAATATGTTTAGGATATTAAAATGATATTTATAGAACTATGGAAATGTAGGGCAGTACAGGGATTAAACATCTTAGCAGTGCTTATTTAACTTCTTTTTTTTTCAAATGGAGTTAGGTTCCATTTCACCCAAGCTCCCAATAGTTATCGAAGGCATGTGTTTGGAGTCTGTAATTAAAGATTATTTTTTGTGAATGTAATTTCCAAAATTGTGCAGCGATTCTTATCCCATTTAATTCCCAAATCCTAAACTTCTGTAGAATTCACCTTCCTTCCAAACTAAAAGACAGATTGATTTAGTTAAATTTAAGACCCTTTTCAATAAATCAAATGTTTTTCAGAGTGTAATAAAAATTAAGAAGCATCTGTGTTTTCTTTTTTAAGTACAGCGGTATTATGTTAAATCACGCAACAGCCAAATATTTTCGCCAATAAACTGTTCCATTGAACTTTTGTATTTACATACATTTTCAAGCGGTTTCCTATTGTGCTAGATACAATCAACATCCTCAGAACTATTACTTTTGTGTATTGCACGCTGTGAACCATTTCATATAATATTGTACAGGTATCACTATCTAGTTTTACTTATATATATGTGTATAGACAATGACACTTGTTCTACATCACATAAAGAACCACAATTTGCATTACATACAGAAAGAAATACAATTAATACAATTTACATTGCCTACAGAAACATAATTTGCATTGCGTACAGAAATGCAATTTGCATTGCGTACAGAAATATAATTTACATGGCATACAATTTACAACACGTACAGGTGTACAATTTACATTACAGCCAGATTTATAAATTGTTAAAACGTACTCATGGATCTATATCTAATCTAAAATTGATTTAAGTTCCACGAAATATCCCTAGATAGGACTGAAGTAAAGCCCCCCCACCCACCCCCCCCCACCCCCACTCCCATTAGATATATGCAAGAATACTCTCCAACAGAAACAAATTGACATAACTGATTATACAGTCTACTCCGTTTATAGTGAAGTCACTTCTCCGTAACTATCTGTTATATTGAAATCGCTTATGTGTAACTGTTATATTGAGGTTAAATCCCCAGTAAAGCTGTTTATATAGTCCGACATTTGGTATATTGAACCTTGAATGAAAAGGTGAAGATAACGAATAGTGATCAATCTGTGGATGGGATGAACAATTCATTTCCGGAGTAGACTGTACATGACAGCTTTTTGATAACTAATTCTAAAATTATGTGAGCAAGCTGACTCGAGAGAGAGTTGTGGCCAGTGAGTCTTTATCTTTGCTTTCCCAGTGATTTAGTAGTAGGTTTAAAGATCATAGATTAATTTAAAAATGAATGTTGTCGATTTAAAATTAATCACAGGGGTCAATGGTCAATCTGCCGTGCTTGATGAATATGTACTGAATTTATTGCGTTACAAGTTTTCTAAGAACTATGTAAACAGAGGACAGTGTCAATGGTGTTGATGTGAATGTTGAGTGTGATTGGAAGGTGTAAAGTGTTACTGATGTGATATGTAATGTTGGTATTTCTGGTGCAAACTCTGCTTAAACTTACAATGTCTAATAATTAATATGTTTATTACAATATTTAATGATAGGTAGGGATCCATCACCAGTTTCGGTGTTTTAGTGAAAATTTCTTGTAAGCCATTTCACCAAACCTGCAAAAAGATGTACTGTTAGATGATAGATGTTTTTATTTGCCGGAATAAAATTATATGTGTAATTATTTGTCATTTCAAAGTTATCTACAACATTATGTTGTTTTAGTCCGTTAATATGACAGAACATTTTATTATGTCTGGGAGTGAAGATATTGATTTATGTTAATGATCAGACAGTTTTAAGATGATGCATGCATTTATATATTTGAACAAATTATCTAAACTTTCAAATTTTATACCCAATGTATGTTTGTTGCTACAATTGTTTTGTTTAGAGTGGGATGGGCAGGGATTAATCATGATATCAGTGTGCTCGATAATGTAATAAACATCAAGAATGAGTTAATCGTGGAGTTGTGTTAATTCTTTCCCTTCCTTTGGTGAGAAATGTATTTTGTCTGAGCGTTACACAGTTGTGAACACAGACTCCACTACATTACCAGTAAAGTTATGTAAGATACCTTGGTTTGTATAGCTGATCAATTCGGTTACTAGTGTATTATGTAGTTTGTGTATCGTGGAATGGACTCTGTTACTTTGATATATGTGGTCATGAATTTCAAGAACAATTTCTTCAAAAACATACGGTTATACATTAAAAGTAGATAGGTATTGCATCATCTTTAGATTGAAATCTGTCATCTATATATAATCATGTTAGAAGGGTTTTGAGTTTCATTTAAAGTCAGCATTTTGTAAATACTATGGTCGTTATATAACGATCATTAAAAGGACGAAGGACACTTAAGGTAACGAATGAACTCGGTATGATAATGAGATCATAATGAGCTGATACGTCATGACAGGTGCTCCGCCTTGATCAATCCATATTTGGATACATATACACAAACTCTATTTTAGGATCATATAAAAATACATCGGAATATTGCCTTTATTCTAGGCTTAAAATAAGTCAAATTTCCCTGATTTGACAACACATCACAAGGCATTATGATGAGAAATACCCCGGTGAAGTTTGTCGTATGGTTGGAATCAGCGTCTAAAATGCGCATACTAGGCATATGGCAAAGACGACGCGACGTTCAGAAGATGTCAGCTGTACAACTTTGAAATCGGAAAAATCAAGGTAAATTCTTGTAATTGAAATAATGATGTATGGATACCTGAAGACAAAGTTGTCAACAATGAAAGTAGACAACATTTACTGTGTCAATACTTAAGAGGTAGTATATACATAGTTTGATGTTCTTTGTTTACATACTACACACGTCACACGTAGCCGATGTGTAGCATATTAAGTGTACACAAGCAAACTAGGCCTATATGTTAGAGAACTGATGCTCATGTGGCAGAGTCATTTCTTATCTAATATGCATATAATGCATTCATATATGCATGTATGCATTGCTATCATTTCATTTTATTTCAATTTAACATCAATGTTATGTGTATTGAATTATATAATCCTTTAATAGATCTGCAATTCAATATTCGGTCAAGCATAACACTTAGTGAGTTCTTTGGTATAGAGTGCCTGAGGTGCCTAATTATGTCTTGGCCAAGTTGTCCATAAGTCTTTTGATTTCATTGGTGTTTTAGTTTTGTGTTTTGCGTTTTTATTGGTTTTGGGATTTGTTCCCTCCAAAAGTTCTTTGTGTCAGTTCATTCTTTGTCTGACATTTGAAGTGACCAGTTCATAGATCAGTATATAAGTTTTGAGTTGACATAGACCTGATAGTACTACCTGAGACTGACTTTTCCTCTCAATCGGTAAGTTACTAATTACTAATGTTAATATACTTCTAATATATATCTAAAATGGTAAATCCTATAATTCTGCATTAAGATTAATTTTCCTATGCACTTCATTCTGAGTAAAAGTATACAGTGAGAGAGAATCATTTATTTTAACTATAAAGTGTAAATACATGTAGTTCAATTGTCTCACTATGATGTATATTTATTAATGGCCATATTTTTTATGATAGTTGCATTAGCAGCTAGTTGTAAGTTATTTGATTAACTTGCAGGTTTGAACTTTATATGGTGAGATTTATTAATCACATTGGCAGTTCATCATTGTATATATTGGCCTATTCCCATAGAATGGTATGTTTGAGCATTTTGAGTTACTGACTTAGATATTTCTCATAATGAATATTTTATATGAAAGTAATAACTGTAATGTTTATATTATGATAAGCATAAGTGTACAGTAAAGATTTTATCCATAGGCAAGAGTAAATATTGGGAGATCCAATTGTGTATTTAATGTTACATGTATAGCACTTTGTGTAAGACAAAGTTATCTCCCTTGAAGTATGTAAATATTGCTATCATTAATTGTATATCAATTAGTCTGTAAAAGTAATATTGTATTTTATGATTTATACATATGTTTGATTATTGTTATACAATTGTTACAGGGCTTTCTTTTCAATCAACTTAATATATACTTTGCTGAATAAACGCCTTGTTCAGAACCTCAACAGGAGTTGGTCATCATTAACTATTCCCCATCAACACACTGTTACACTCAAATGGTACCAGTTGTTGTTTGTTTATATAAACATGATTTACATGAGTACAGGCGGGTGCTCTGCCTCAGATCTAAACTCAGGGCAGCAGGTAACCCTTGTCTCACCAGGTCCCGAATGATAAGGCATAAACTATTTATTGTTTATTATGGCAAGACATCAAAGGGTAAAAAACTGAAAACAACAATAAAAAGGTACACCACAGTATGCTCATAACAATTATTATATTATCAAAAAAATTAAATTACATTATGGATAATATGTATGAAACTCAGTAGGAAAAACTGATACGATGACACAGATTCCGAATTTTCTCAACAAATTTGTCTGCGCGATTCATGTACAAGATCGTAATGCCAAAATTCAAATAGAAAATGACAAGAGCATACATTTCACACATAAAACATACACTTACACCATGGGCACACAACACGAGACAGTGGAAACTAAAGTAGACGACCAAAGTCGTGCAAATACGAGGCTCCTCGCCTGTAGAAAACGTAACACCCACGTTTTTCCTTTTAAACACAAAAGAGTTCCACATAGTTATAAAGGTGAAAATGATACACAAAATTATTCCGGAAAGGTGGCATCATACTCCCCGCCTGACGCCAGTCACTACAAAAATTTTCAAACATAACATCATTTACTGAATTGGGACTAAAATTACTACTTCCGTCACAGGTCGAACATAGTGGATAAGCTGTCCACCTTTGGAAACGCGGAGCTCCAGCTTGCGTACTTTGTCATCACTGTCCAAGAAAGTTCTATTTATGACACCCATGCTCCAGTTGTTACGGTGAGCTTCCTTATCTCGAAGCAGGACAACATCTCCAACACGAAAATTGTCCTTAGAACCTGTCCACTTTTTTCTATGCTGAAGAAGATGAATATACTCATTCTGCCAACGCTTCCAAAACTGCTGTGCAATAACTTGTACTCGTTTCCAGCAAGATGTATACATGTCCTTAACATCAAGTTCTTGAAACAGTCGAATGTCAGCTTCCAACTTCTGAGTAAGAAGCATATTTGGAGTAAGAACCAATGGATTGTTAGGGTCTGTAGACACTGGGACTAAAGGTCGGTTGTTGAGAATAGCTGTCACTTCCGCCATCAGCGTAACAAGAACATCATGAGTAAGTTCCTTTGCAGGTTGACTCAAAAGTATGGCATCTAATATACGTCTAGCGAGTCCAATTACCCTTCCCCTTACACCACCCATGTGTGAAGAGTGGGGCGTGTTGAAAATCCAACAACACTTGTTTTTGGTCAAGAAGTTTCTAAGGAGCGAGTCCCCAACATTAATCACATCTACGCCCAGTGCATATGTGCTTCCAACAAAGTTGGTACCCCTATCAGACCTAACTCCAAAACTCTGCCTCGAAGGGAGATAAACCGACGAAGAGCGTTAATGAATGCTGATGACGACATGTCCTCTACCACCTCAATGTGGGAAGCTCTGGAAGAAAGACAGGTAAATAATATTGCCCAACGCTTGCTGTTTGCCCTTCTTCCATGTGTCTTGCGCGTGACCACTTCCCAATGACCAAACATGTCCACACCTACATACGCAAATGGTGGCGATGATGTCAAACGTGACAAAGGTAAGTCTGCCATCTTCTGATGCTCCAAACGACCACGTAACTTGCGACAAACCATGCAATGGTAAATCACAGACGACACTAGCTTTTTACAACCAATAATCCAATAGCCAGCACTTCTGACTGCGCCTTCAGTGTAGTGACGTCCTTGGTGATGAACCAAGTCATCCTGGTTGGTGATAAAGAGACGAGCGATATGTGATCGAGGAATGATACAGGGATTCTTGAGGTTTTCACCAATATCTGCCAAGCGCAGGCGTCGTCCTACTCGAAGTATCGAGTTATCATCTAGGTAAGGGTCAAGTCTCGTCAAAGAACTATCCTTCGGAATACGTTTCCTTGCTTGGAGATTATATCTTTCATTGTTAAAGGTTTCTTGCTGAACCATTCCTATTATGAATGTCTCTGTTGATTGACGAAAACTTGATGATGTTTGGTCATATTCAGTTCCATGTTTCCGAAGAATCACACGTCTCAGAAATCCAATGCCTCTGGCCAGGGACTTCCAGATAGAAAATCTCTGGAATCGTTGAATCCCAAGAGTTTTCCTAGTGACAGTCTTAAGAGTTGACACATGCGGTCTAACATTGCTATCCTGATCTGCATCTATCAATTGAAATTCTCTCTGACAGTCTCTAATATATTCTAGCACTCGAGGCCCTTTTATCCAATCACTGCTATGGAGATCTCTTGCCGCAATGGATCTGGATCCTATGTCGGCAGGATTTTTCTCGGATTGAACGTAGGTCCAATGTTCCGCTGATGAAACCTTTAAAATCTTATGAACACGATTGGAGACATAAGTATAATATCTTCTAGAGGTGTTGTAAAGATATCCCAATACTATGCGGCTGTCTGAGTAGAATTGTATATGGTCAATTTTGTGGTCTAGATTATCAATCACAATACTGGCAACTTCACTCGCAAGAACCGCAGAACACAGTTCAAGACGCGGGACTGTATGTCCATGTGTGGGTGCTAGTTTGGATTTTCCCAGCAGAAATCCAATATCCGTCCGATCTGTGTGGTTCACCTTAAGATAAGCAACTGTTGAAGTAGCAGCTTCGGAAGCATCACAAAAAATGTGTAACTCAACACTGGATGCATGTTTCACACCAGCAGGTGTGTAAGTTCTAGGTAAGTTCACATGAGCTAAGTCAGCTAAGGAAGTACATCAATCTCTCCACTCATCTTCGTAGTCTGGTGGAAGAGGATCATCCCAATCAAATGAAGAAGTCATCACGTTGCGGAACATCATCTTCCCCTTCAGCACTACAGGACTGATGAAGCCAATAGGGTCGTATATGCTATTCATCATGGAAAGCATTCCCCGTTTGGTAAAGGGCTTTGGTTCAAAGGCGACAACAAACTTGAAGGAATCGCTCTTCAGATCCCACGACATTCCTAGGCTTTTCTGTGAGGGCACGTCATCGAACTTCAAGTCAATGCACTTCAATTCAGTGGCTCTGTCCTCCTCATCAAATGCACGGACCACCTTTGGAGAGTTGGATGATATGTTATGCAGTCTTATGTTTCCTCCATCCATCAAAGCCTTCTGTGTTCTTTGTATAATTCTCACTGCCTCTTCCTCTTGTGATTCTGAAACTAACAAATCATCCCCATAAAAGTTTCTCTGCACTAATTCTTTCACTTCTGGATTAGAAAGGTCAGCAACTGATTTTCTTAGGCCGTATGTGGCAACTGATAGGGATGGAGTGTTGACAAAGACATGTACTTTCATTCTATATTGAATTAGCTTTTGTGATGGATCGTTGTTTCTATACCATAAAAACGCAAGTAATTCTGGTGTTCTTGAAATACGCCGAAACAGTAAAACATTTGTTGAATGTCTGCCATCACTCCATTTTTTCTTTGCGCAAGCGAAGCAGTACACCAAGTAAACTATTGGTAGAATCTGACCCAGACAATATCACAGAATTCAATGACATCTCTTGAAATGATGCAGATGAGTCGAAAACCATCCTAATTTTGTTTGGCTTTTTCATATGATATATGGCAAAAATTGGCAAATACCAGCATTCCTCATTATGACGTAATTCAGGTGCTACTTCAGCATGTCCCTTAGCAAAAATTTCTTCCATAAATGTCAAGGCGTGGTCCATTTTCACAGGATTCTTCTGCAGATTAGCATGTAAATTTCTAGCCCTTTTGATTGCCTGTGTGTAGTTATTTGGAAGCCTGGCTCTTCCAGGCTTGAATGGAAGGGGAGCCGTCCATCGCCCGCTAGCTTTGTGGTAAAACTTCTCTCCCATAATTTCGAGGAAGATCCTATCTTCCTGTGAAGATCCCGGTCTTTCGTCATCAGGTGTTCTCTCAAACACAGAGCATAAGGTATCCTTTTCGATTACAGTCTGTGGAATCCTAGATTTCACTTCAAAGCTGTTGTCACAAGGCAATAGAATAGAGGACCTACCATCACCATGGATATATGTTTTGTTGACGGAAACAGTTGTTGGTAGATGTGCCTTATTCAAGCAAGTTTCTCCAATAATTGTCCCTCCTAGGCTCAAGCGTTGAGCATAAGGACCGCCAAGGAAAATTTTCTGATCAAATACATGGTGTGCTTCAATTAAGTCGCGGCCAATAAGAAGCAATATATCTGCTTTTGGTCAAGTTCAGGGATGTAATTGGCTATTTCTGTAGGGTGTGGGAATTGATTCGTTACATCAGGTGTCGGAATCTCATTTCGATTATCCGGGATAGCTTCACATTCCACAATTGGTGGTAATCGATGTATCATATTGCCATCAAATGATGATACCATAAGGTTCCTGCCAATTGTACTTGTCATACTATTCACTCCAGACAGGTTTGTAACTGAAAGTCTTTTGGTTCTGAATTGATATCAAGCTTATCAAAAAGTTCACTTTTAGCGAGGGATCGATTGCTCTGATCATCGATCAATGCGTAAAGTTTCACAGTATGCTATGGATTGTCTTGTTAATACACATTCACAAGAATCGTCTTAGAACACGATTTCCCACCCGGAATATCATTACAAATCCGTGCGCATTTATTGTTTACCGTTGATTTGGTTTCACTTTCTCGTTTTTCCTCCCCGCCCTAAGGGTCTTTGTTATCTAAGTGGAGAGCTGAAGGATGCGAATCGCAAGCACACACTGAGCATGAAACTTTCTCTGTACAGTTTCTAGAAAAATGTTCCGACGAGTTACAACACTTAAAGCAAATTCTGTGTTTCACCAAAATGTCAATGCGCTCCTTCATTGGTTTGGAACGAAATTCCTACACTTGTTTAGTGCATGGAAATCTTTCGGGTGAAGTGGACATCTTTTACTTGGATCAAAATGCTCTGTACTTTTATCCTTGCTCTTATCTTCAAGTTCTGTCTTTCGGTTCACGACTGCCTTGCACTGAGCTGTTACAGGTGTGTGTTCTTTCTTTCGTTCCAGCAAACATAGTCCTGGGTCATTTCTTATTTGACTCATTTCCAATATGAAGTCTACGAAGAACTTGAATGGTGGATATGGAAGTCCTGATTGTCTTTTGGTAGCAACTGTGGTTATCCATTTTTCCTGAATATTACCGGGGAGTTTTCTGATCCTTTGGGTTTGCTGTTCGCATGTTCATGGCGAAACCCTTGGACTCAGGTCCTAGCCATTTTGAGAGTAGATCTAGCTCCTCTTGTGGGGTAGTACGAAGTTCACGCATAATACCCTGAAAGCTAGTTTTCCAAGCATTAAATGTCTCTGGCTGATCTGTGAATGCCATGAATCTTGAAGACAGCAAATCCTTTTTCAGTAAAAATGAAGTAAGGTCACCAACCACAGTTCTCGGGTTAGATCCTAGTGTTGGCCCTGCAGGTTCTCTTACTACTTCCGGTTCATAAGGGGTGGACTGAAACTTGGATGGAGGTAATTTTGCAAACTGTTCGGGTGTTCGGTCCAGAGAAGACAAATATCTGGACATTATCTCCTACTTGGAGATCTGTAAATGATGACCATCGTTATCAAAGTTCAGCGGAGTAAAATGGTCTCTCGCTGCCTTCACCTCTGCCTCAGCAGCAGCTGTCTCCTTTTTCTGTTTCAGTAAACGAAGATCCATTTCTAATGGTGTCTTTTTCTTTTTTAATGTTAATTCGTGTTTCAAATATTGTAAACAAGTCTTTTGCCTTTCTGCGTTAATTTGTTTGTTCAACAGTATCGCCGACAGACTTTGTGACGACACAGACTTCCTGGTCTTTTCAGTGTGTTTCGATTCCATCCTTTGAGAAATCACTTCCGCTGCTTCCAGCAAGCGATCTAATATTCCAGCCAGAAATTTCTCAGCCACTGCTTTACGTCTGGAAAACAGTTCAGAATGTGTTGATTGTTCGCTTTTACTGTCAGCTGTATTTTTTTTCGAATAAGAAATTCAACAATCGTATCCGACGAAGTCACTTATTTGTGATACAGACTTGTAACTATCTCCTGATAACGCTGTATCATGATTACATCCATTTCTGAAGACTTGGCATTGTACTCAAAATTTTTAGTTTCAATATCTTTCCAAATTCTATCAAAACTAGAAGAAAGTTTTTGAACTTCAGAATCATACAGCATATTTCCCTTTTCAGTTAACGCAGGTTCTGATCGTCTAACTGCATTTTCTACTAACAAGGTGAATTCGTTTTCCGACTTCATGGCTAAGTTTTGTTTCTGATTCGAGTTAGACATATTAAGGCCGAATCACATTGCATGTGTACTGTTCACTTAGAGAAGAGACAAAATAGTAGACTACCTAGGTAAGGATACAGTATCTAGTCACACGCATAAAAGCCTAGCTACTAACATTGTGCAAAAAATTCTAAAAATCTCATACATAGTAAGGCACTGCCCAAATACATTCAATTGTGCCAATTTGTAATATTTGAACATAATACACATTTAAAAAATACCACTAATGCATGACAATGTTCAATTGTAATAAAATATAAAAATGCTATACATGTATGTAAACACTGTCCTTCATAAACACAAATTTACATAACTTTCATGTGTATCATACATATATAAATGTGTCTAAATAGCAACGGATATGCATGTTCGTGAAGCACTTGATAACAGTAGCAGATTAAACACAGTATCCCAGGTTGTACGGAATAATAGCACTGCGGAGGAATCCGTCCACGTCCATGGAATTCCTAAACGTCAAGGTACATTGAATACTGAATACTGAGATGCACAACGCACAGCACTCCACCACACAGCACATCAATGAATGGGACTGCACTCGATGTGAAAAGATGTGTTTTTACTGTTCTGCCTCAGATCTAAACTCAGGGCAGCAGGTAACCCTTGTCTCACCAGGTCCCGAATGATAAGGCATAAACTATTTATTGTTTATTATGGCAAGACATCAAAGGGTAAAAAACTGAAAACAACAATAAAAAGGTACACCACAGTATGCTCATAACAATTATTCTATTATCAAGAAAATTAAATTACATTATGGATAATATGTATGAAACTCAGTAGGAAAAACTGATACGATGACACAGATTCCGAATTTTCTCAACAAATTTGTCTGTGCGATTCATGTACAAGATCGTAATGCCAAAATTCAAATAGAAAATGACAAGAGCATACATTTCACACATAAAACATACACTTACACCATGGACACACAACACGAGACAGTGGAAACTAAAGTAGACGACCAAAGTCGTGCAAATACGAGGCTCCTCGCCTGTAGAAAACGTAATACCCACGTTTTTCCTTTTAAACACAAAAGAGATCCACATAGTTATAAAGGTGAAAATGATACACAAAGTTATTCCGGAAAGGTGGCATCACAGGCGGGTATCTAATCCACAGGCACCTAAAGTATGGATATTACATGTACTTAACCTTCCTCTGTGTTTTGATTTTTTTCTTGCTATAATTTCTCTGAGATAAGTAAATTCCCTGTCTATTACATCCTTCTTTCGATTCAAATAATCCTTTCACGCTTTTTGTAAGCTTCTACCGGTATGATTTTTATTTATTGATTCACCAAGCATGTTGGCATACAATCATGTTACATGAGATATGTATAATGATGACAAACAAAATACGAACAGTTCATATGCATATTTGTAAAAACGTTTATATATATTTGGCATGTACATATGACGTCAAACTGTATATATAATTTGGTATTGCATGTATGACATTAGCAACCTATAATTTATTGCAAAATTTGTGCTCATTTTTTTTATACCCCAACAAGACCATTCTCTAAAGCTTACAAAAAGTGTAAAACAATTACAGTACTTTAAAAATCGAAAGAGAAATTAGTTAGACCGGGAATCAACACATTTCAGATTTATCGCTGCAAAAAATATTTTCAACAAAGGGGGTGGGGGTGGCGCTAGTATCAGTGCATCGGGTATATGTGGTAATATATTGTACAAATGCACATGTAACTACATCAATTTTGATGCTCTAGATTTACAGTCACATTTAATTTTATCAAGTGACATACTAGAAAAAAGATAAACTTGGGATATTTTCGCTTACATTACAGTTTGAATAAATGGAAGAAAAATAAAAGACTCTGAATGCATACTGATTGCCCATATTTTTTATGTGTATTTGAGACCCTTCTTTAATACATTGGATGTTTGCGGCATATGTATTTATGAGATAATGCTATTTACAGATGTGCATGACACCAACAAGAATGTGAACTTTTCAAAGAGCATGATATTTCCAATTTTCCACATCTCTACACCAGTGACCACAAATGTACATACAAGGTAATTTTTACAAACTTTAAGTAATCCAATCAGGCACTGGATATACATAAATATAGGCATTATTTACATCTAGTCAATATTAATTTCTTCAAAATGATAAATAAGAGAAAAATCCATATGAAGCATGTTTTGATATTATTGTATGGTATGAAATTTGAATGTTTTATGTTATAATGCACATATAAACTTGAACACTTAGACCTACAGTATTGTGTTTTAAATATTTTGACTGGCAACTTTTATCTTTTTTCCATTTAGTACACACAGATGACAGCCATATTGACTACAGTGGATAATATTCATCTCCATCAGCTGCTTACTACACTGTGCATAGTGGTCAAACCAGGATATCCACTAATTGCATTCAGTGATGTGAATTGTCATTTACATTTGTGCTTATGAACTTTAGTAAACTGTCAAGTTTTAATATGAAGAAAATGACTGCTGAAAAAGCATCTAATCTTGTGTTCTATGAATTTTTTCAATTAAACACAAAACAAAATGAGAAATAGTTTTATTGAAACTTAATTGACATTCACTTTGAATTACTTTGCATTGACTGAGTACTTCAAATTTTAATCCTTTTACATCTTCATGGTCAAGTGATAAAAAGTATTTGAGAGTGAAGGGGGGGATGTCATATGAAGTAAAAAGATTGACACTCATTTGGTGAACTAGATATTTTACACACTGCAGCCACTTATCTTTATTTACAATGATGAATTAAGAATATTTCTTTAAAATGGGAAAATATACCCCCTCCCCAAATAGTGGAGGAATATGTGTCACTTCTGATTTTCCGGTAGCTTGTATGATGGCATTCTCTACCCAGAGTTCCGTGCGCTTCTCGCACTACATTTGAAGCTTGCGTAACGCGCCCTCTGGTGAGAGAATGGTATGATGGCTGTATTCTAGATACATATTTTGTTGAAAGCAATTTTGATTTTCAACTTGTCACCTTAAACTATTTCTAAAAGAAATCCAACTCGAGTCGTTAAGTATTCCCACGGATTTATTTTATATACACAGTGATATAATACAAATATTCATTGTAGAACAAGATACATATACCCCCCCCCCCTTCATTATGTATGTTTCATTGCAAGAGCAGATGCTGCATGGGTCCAGACTCCTACCCAAACCCACTCAATTTGAAAAGTAATAACTCCATTACATTTTAATCGTTTTTAAAACTATCAAATTAAGTCATCCCCTTCCCTAAACTGTGTTTCATTGCAAGAGCAGCATGGGTCCAAATATAGACAACCACCTTTCAACAGTGTTTCATGAAAACATACATGTAGTGTATCATATTTTTGTATATATTCTACATCTATTTAGTAGATACTGCATGTTTGTAACCTTGTTTAGACCCCCCAATGCAGGGATTGACATCCGAGACTATATTCCTGGATCAGCGCATGATTTGCACCGCGAATCGTCAGTTACAAATTACGCACTGAGTTCGATCTGTTATTAAGCTCAGAAATATAAGAACTTGCTGTACTAATGGCCATCACGTATGATGTGTTCGAGGTAATGCAGAAAATTCAACACCGCACCGATCTCTGTGAAATTTTCAAAAAATATATATATAGATACTGGTGTGTTGTTGTATTCATACCAAAGCGAAGAAATATTTTTTGAATATATGTTATACATATATTACACACTTGCTTGTTTAACACATTCACATTGAAGGAATTATTTCGTTTTAGGCCTAGATCGAGGGTAAATAGTGCATGTATATTTATGTGTGTAGTCTGATTAAAACCAGCTCCCTTCTAATGGTCCCTGACGACGATAGGGAAAAAAAGGGGGGGGGGGGGTAATCAGACTGTCATTCATTCATGAGGTTTAAGATTGGAATTTAAATAATCTGATTGTAAACAGATCTTTTATCCGCTCCGTTATCATTATGTCGTTACAAACGTACAATGTTTGAATACAAACTAGAGTTTAAAATGTATCTGGAATTAGTTGTTAAATATAACTGTCTTGTTTACTGGGAGTACAAGACCAACAGTCCGGTACAATAAATTTATTACCATATACTGTTAACAGGCACTGTCCCTTGGTGCCCCCTGTAATCAAGTCAACAATTCACACCTTCTTTACTGAACATTTCCTACAATTAATTGTTTTCATTTATATAATCATTATATTCTAACCTATCTGCATTAGCATAAAACATTAAGAACAACTTGATCCTACATGTGTTTTATACTTGCATACTGTACTTACTAAACTATAATTATACTGATTTTATCACTTAGGATTATCCAGTGTCTCAGAAACTGATGGGTGGGGCAGTTGGGTTATTTTATTTTATATATCATGTTGTTAATTTAAATCTTGTCTGCAATCAGTATTTCATATATAGCTATAGATATGTGCAGTGCAGAAGTGTGAACTCTGATAGTATTAGTAATTCTGAATGATTGTTTTCTGTACATACCCCCCTTTCCCTAGGAACCTTGATTGGCGAATAAACAATAAATATAGATAGAGTTAAAAGATTAAAACTAAAGTAAATGTTTCTTGGTTAAAATACATTAGTTGTCCTGCGTACATGTATCATGTATACATTTACAAAATAAATTGTAATTTTCCCGCCGTGTTACTTCCCTTTCCAGTATCTAATTTTGGATCAATATTCTACATCAGTGCTGCGTTTGAATATTAATTAGATAACGTGTTTACATGCATATCGGAGATAAAACTCGACGACGGTTAGGGGAAAATAAATGTATTGTGATACTATGAGATTATTTGAAAACTTTGAACAAATCACTGTCCAAATCTTGAAATATTCTTGAACAATACACTGAACTCGAGAAAAACACAAATAAACAGAGTGCAGGGGTAGGTTTTCATCTTGCGGGCCATTTTAACTTGTTTGCAAGCGGATGATGCAATTTGGACAGTGGATACTCGATTCTGTGAAACTTATACATTTCTATCATGTCATGTTTTCATTGATTTATGCACAGCTGGCTGTGCGCCGTGTCGATTTATGATCATCTATTTGCGTCTTGCATAATCTTGTCAAATGACGTCATATGACCCTTGATATCTTAAGTAAACATGTGAAGTGAAAGTACCGGAGGAGTATATATGTTGTGGTACTTGAAAAGTGTCTTTAGTTTTGTAATATTAATAAATGACCTACACTAAAAACAATAGGATATAAAGCTTCATTTTTCTGAATAATTCTTACACATGACCTTAAGTCACACGCGGATGTAAACAAAAATGCAAGTCTCGAAATGAAATGTGAAATAACGAACAGTGATTACTCTCATAACTCAAGTCTCCAAATGAAAGGTGAAATAACGAACAGTGATTAATCTCATGACTCACGTCTCCAAATGAAAGGTGAAATAACGAACAGGGATTAATATCATAACTCTAGTCTCCAAATGAAAGGTGAAATAACGAACAGTGGTTAATCTCATGACTCAAGTCTCCAAATGAAAGGTGAAATAACGAACGGTAATAAATCTCATGACTCAAATCTCCAAATGAAAGGTGAAATAACGAACAGGGATTAATCTCATGACTCAAGTGTCCAAATAAAAGGTGAAATAACGAACAGGGATTAATCTCAACGCAAATGTTACAGCACTGGAAAAGTCCGTTTTATTGGATTTGCAGTGATTGATTCCAGGAAATATATCACCGAGAATAAACAAAACGATGGCCAAAATATAATAAAGAAAGACTACATTTATTTTTGTGCGCCCAAATTTCGCACAAATCTATTTTTGAAATCTATAAAAATTCGACTGTCGTGTATATTGCGATACAATCGTACCACAACATTTATTAGTTTTGAGTTCGTGGTAATAGATTGCCTATCCAAAACTTAGAAAAATAACTTTTCCAATTTCTAAACAGTTGAGCATGATCACTCTTCTGGAAAAATATTGAGAATGTTGGTACATCATCAGTCCTGCAAAACAAGGTATGCTACTTTGTTGCATAAACGCTCTTTGGACATCTGCAGTTCTATTTCAATGAAAGTTTACATCATTATTATCCAAAGATTGGCAAAGAGACTATTACACGCGATATTTTCATAATGATTATCGACATGTTGCATCTGTGTACCTCGAAACAAATCCCGATTTATTGATAACAAACCTCCAGTTGAATAGTATCCTGATATCTCAGTTCAATGGAGGAACCCATGAATTGTGCAGAATTTTATTGCCCAAACCACCATCAATGTCGTCTAGAATAGACAAAAGGACCTCTTTTGCTAAGTCGAAATCTCTTTAAAATATGTATCATTATAATAATTAATAGTATAATAGTATTATATATTATTATCTAGTAATTATATTATTATATATTATAATAGGATCAAGTCTGTTTGAACAATTTGTTCTCTTCTTATCAACCTTTCTACAAGGTGATATTGCCAAATCTGTCCAGTACATCCAAATACATAAAGCTGGGTTTAAACCACCTGCGCACTTCGTTCATAATCAACCATAATTCTGAGCCGTTCTCACCTCAGCCATACCTACTTGTCTGCAACACATAAATCTGGATGTAAGCCCGGTATCATTGACCAGGGGTTTGAATCCGATATACGCAACCGGCCATAAGCAAATGTAGATTTTGACGTTTTATTCTAAAAATCCTTTTTTCAGTTGGGAGAAAATTGCTTGATCCGCCTCTCTTTAAGTTTGAAATGCGTAACATTTGTATAACAGTAATATCGCATTGAATCGATTGACCTGTGGGTCGCAATCAGTCAATTCCTCATATTGTAATGTGTCAGATTTTTATATATTTTTGACCAATAGAAAAAACAGAAAACGGAAATTATTACATTTCTGGTAGGTCACAAGTGTAAAATGAAGATAACGAACAATGATCAATCTCATAAATCCCATATGCGATATTTTAGAGAAAGGTATGCTATTCACAATAACAAGTTTTTGTACTGCTTAAACCTAGGTCATAAATTAGTTTCAGCAGTACGTAGACTTGAGTGGTGACTAGTCTCAGTAGTACAGAAACGGTGAGGGTTCAGCAAGTTCCCGCTGCGTAAACCACCTGGAATCGGGAACAGCCAAGGTTTGCATACTCCGTAAACCCTTATAAATTGGACGTTTCCAAACTCATACCTTGCGTAAACCATATGTTTTCTAAAGATGCTGCATATTTTACGGAAAGCTCCCACACTATTGATACCATACGTTTCATGCAGTGCAACATTTAATCAGTTTGTATCATCCCTGCATTGGGTCTCAGAAAATAAGTTAAAAAAAACAATCAATTATTCAGTACTTGGACTTCCCATATATATGTAGCAATATGCCATTATCACCTACATATGGTGTTTATATATCTCAACTGATTCGATACGTAAGAAGTTGTTCTGCTTATGGTCAGTTTTCAAGTCGAAGCAGGCTACTAACAAACAAGTTCTTGGTGCAGTATCTTTTCAAATCAAGGGTTATTGCTTCGTTACCTCGCACTCAATAAGTCATGACTTGTGAAGATGATGATACAGGGATTCCAACAGCCTGGTTTAAAGTGAGCATTTCGCAGATTTTATGATCGTTATAAAGATCTAGTTTGCGAATACAACCTATCATTGGGCAAATGCTGTCTAAGGTGTTTCATACCGATTGTTAGGCCGTTCGTGGCACACTGATTTTGACTACGGATAATTTCTTTTACCTGATCAAGATATAGGGCTCATGGTGGGTGGGACAGGTTGATAGCCGATGCATACGCCACCTAGGCACATTATTCCATATCTGGTATGTCCAGGGGTCTGTTTTTGCCCAACTCTCTATTTTGTATTGCTTATAGGAGTTATGAGATTGATCATTGTTCGTTATCTTCACCTTTCATACAGAATACAAGAGAGTATTTTTTTAAGTTAGGGCCCTTGCGGGAAGGTATGATAAAAATGTGGATTGAAAGTTTTAACTGAAGATATATATAGGGATTTCCAATGCCTATTTTTCAAAAGTCGTAGGTCCATACTACGATAAAACATGAATATGCAAACATCCCCTACTTGTGTGGACGCACGTGTAATTGCTCTGTTGAACAAGGGGTCATATTGATTTGCACCTGTCGGTCGGTATGTCGATCGGTCAGTGTGTAAGTTAGAAGATCAAGTGCTTTCGTCTCTGTACACTGAAGATCCTTTGCTTGACATGTTTACACCTTCTTATTATGGTCCGCCCTAAACGTAAATAACCCCAATGAATTTTGAGGTCATAAGTTCAATCTACTTTGGACAAAGGAAAATATTGTTTGCTCAATATCTTAAGAACCCTTTACTTGACAAACTGGTATATACTAAGGAATGGATAGCCCTCTTTATTTTGAGGATTCATGGTCAAGGGTCAAACTGGGTATAGTCAGATAATGTCCGCTAATTATCCTATGAATTTTCTTATGATAGACTTCAAATTTGTTACTGGAGCCCCTTAAGAGTAAATGGACCCTTCGATTTCAAGTCACAAGACCTAATTATTTTAATTTGAAATACCTGCTAGGTATTTAGAGAGGCCATTATTGGTATTGTGGTTGCCCCTAATTAGAAGATAACCCATATTTTTTCGTATCATCACTGACATTATGAAATTAATCCTTTCAATATGGCCTTCCGGGGGGTGTACATATAGAATAATGTATTTAACGCATTTCTTTTTTTTAAACTATGAACTCTAGGTATAAGAGTGGGGATGTAATTGGGGATCATATTTTACCTACCGTTTAGTACTTGAACATAGCTATAAACATTTTCACCACAACATAACAGTAACACCACAATGTTAGTAATATTGTTAAAGATACATTCCTATGTAAATTTGGTAAGTTAATTATGACCCTTTGGGGCTGGGTTGGGGATATGATATGGGTTCAAATATTTTCATACGAACGAAGGAGGTAGAAAATATATTACAAATATTAGGACTTAGAGCAACAGAACCTATGTGACTTTGGTGAGTATTGTGCCTCATTGGTCTCGTGTTGTTGATAGATACTTTCTTTTGATGATTTTTTGAGTGGATGATACATGTCTTATTGAACACATATTAATCATATTGATCCTTTAATGTGGGTCAATAATTCAGAAACCCCACAATTACCGGTATTTTACAGGGAACCATTTATACTTACAACAGCTTAAAATTCAAAACCAGTCTGTAACAACCCACATTCTATCTTGCACTGAGAAGGCAATCTTCGTGACATTTTAAACAGAAAGTTTCATATTTCATTGCAGGTCAAACTTACATTTACAAGGTTATTAATGAAGGAAGATACAATGACAGAGATTCAGACATCATCACGTGAATCGCTCCTGTTAAAGGAGGAAGAGAGACCCATTCTCTACTACAGTAGACCGTACAATTACCTTTTAGAAGAGGACAGAGAGGACATTGTTAAAGCACTTCTGACTATGACAGTACTGGAATATCGGGCAAGAGCGAAAAAAATAAACAAGTGTTATATATTTATTTAGAGTCACTTTGATAAAAACAACAACATTCGTTTCATTGAATAGTTATGTGTGGACAAGTTTAAATTACATGTAATAAATGACTGTTGGGTGTATGTTCTTGTTCACCTTTTCTTCTACAGAACCGAGAGGAAAACTTTATATAAAGTATTTTAGGATTAGAAAAAATACATATCGTTAAAGTACACATGACACAAAAATTTATTTGTCTGTAATCATTGTCTTTATAATCCTTAAGTCAGATTCTCACACTTAATCTGTTAAACAAGCATCTGATAACAAGGCACAGCTGGAAATAGTAATATGTAAACACCAGCCGAAGCAGTTCTCCAAGCAGTGCCGATAGTTAATGATATAAGAGTTACGTGTGTGTTATATACGTCAGGGGTGAGCTTCTTGCAAATTCTCACCGTAACGTATTGAATTTCACTGCACTGATCTTCAGCATCAACTGTCTTGAAACCTATTTTTGACTTTCCTGTTTATATTCTTCTTGTTTTTATTTTGACGTTAATGTTGGAAAAAACACGGATGGCTTTATCAACTGTTAATGACTCAAATTCTGCAGAAACATTACTCAAAGATGAAGGGATTACTGCTTGGGTTTCAGAAACATCTGCATCTACATTTACACTTTCTTCTGCAACATTATGATCACTGAGATCAGTATCATCACTTTCTATGAAAGCCTCTTTTAATACCTGTTTTTAAATATATACAAAGTCATTTAAGAAATAACAAAGATTCAATTGCACTAAAATATTCTTGGAAATCATGTAATAAACTTAAACTTTGATATTCACATTTGCAGCAGAATTAGGTTGTTGATCCTCCTTTCCCCCAAGCTCTAAATTGCTAAACATATATAAATATGTACCAGTATGTATATCGTGTATATATTGAAAAAAAAATCAACAAAAATTCTGTACATGTCTAATGAATAGACATCATGGCATTCTGAACCCCTTATCTATAAAAATGTATGTCACATATGAATAATGTAAGAAACCTATCATAACACGGGGATTATAAAAATTGATCTTTGTTTTCTTTTGGTAACAATTTTCTCTAGCTTTGCACCCCCCTCCCCAAATTTAAATTTGAATCCTGATACAAAATACGAATAGTAAAAAGCAGTTAACTTGCAGCACATATGTAATCATATTGTAAAAAAAAAATTGTTTTTTTTTTACCTGAAATCTTTGTCGTTTTCTATATGCACCATACCCAGATGGTTTTTTCTCAGTATTTGATTAAGTTGAACATTTACCTTGGGTAGGCCACTCAACATCGGGTACAGCATCATCTTTTAACTGAGCACGAGCATTAGGATAACCTAATTCAGCTAACCGGGGTGGATAACGAGAATACTGATCTGGTGTAAAGTGTTTCTCACATATTGTACTGCATTTGGTTAATGTAAGGTCTCTTCTACGACAGTAATGTACCCATGCATTTTGAAGACCTGCATCTTTTGGGAAGCAAAAAATGACACATTTTTGTCCACTTTTGAAGAGGTTGAACAATTATAAACAGCACAATACGGCATCCTTACAAACTATATGAATAACTCTTTAGATACAAAGACATATGAGTGTGCATGTTCTTTGTTTATGACTTAGCATTTAACCCATTACTGGTAATTAGGGAAACTGTCTTTGATCAGTGATAAGAAAGATTTATAGTATCTCTTCTGTAGAAGCATTTAACATCTTTGTGCTGTAGCTCATCTCTGACGTCACCCCGGCTGTTTCCGATCTCTGGGGTTTAGAATATGCATGTTGAGGTCAGGCTGCTTATCAGTACAGTGTTACAGCTTTAGCTGTGAAACGGATGCGTGTTTAACAGATTCATTGTGAGAATCTGACTTAAGGATTATAAAGACAATGATTACAGACAAATAATTTTTTGTGTCATGTGTCCTTTAAGTAATGTGAGCGAAGTGATAAGTGTTTGAAATCGTGGAATTAGATAATGATCATTTGGAAATATTTTCACTGAACTACTGTATTTAAAATGACACCACGTGGATATCAGTTTGTTCAAATTATGGCTCCACCGCAACGACAGGCTCACAATAAGGTTCATATATATACAAAGAAACAGTAGAACATATTGCCTGAACATTTTGCTCTCAATAATCCCAAAGCAGTAGTTGGATATTCAAAATATTAGTAAACCGAAATCTTTGAAAGACTCAGTGGCACAGGAAGCTTTATGCTGTATAGCTAAGTGATATATGTTATGTTCTACATACTCTGAACCACATTTTTACACTTTTTGCAACATCAAGTGAAATGGAATTTCAACATGTTAGTATATGCGATAAACTTGCATTTCAGATCCTGGAATAAGGCAGTTAATGCCGAACCTTTGATGACTTGTAGAGGTTATGACCTCAAAACTATCAACCTATAACGTCATTGGTAAATATTAACAATGTGTGTGTGGTGAAATGTGAAGATAACGGACAATCATCAATCTAAATAAAGAATACAATATTAAAAGTAGGGCAAACAGTGGTACCTGGAAACACCAGAAGGCGTAGAAGATGGAGAAGCGGAGTAAGCACCCCCTGTTGATCGGTCACAGCGGCCGTGTGTCCTATATCTTGTTCAGGTAAATGGGGTAATTTGTAGTCAAAGTTGATATTTAAGGAACGCTTTAACATTTGATAGGGAACACATGAGACAGGATTGAACTAACGACAGGTTGTATTGGCAAAACGATGATCGAAATTGATCACTCTTCGTTAACTTCACCTTTTCATCATTATAAAGACCATAGCTTTTGCAAAAATGATGTTTCTTTAAAACGTGCCAATGCCTCCTGCTTAAGGTTCTATCAGAAAGACCCATAATTTCCACTTTCAAATGCTACTGTTTTGCGAATGAGGAATCACTTCTTACCTTTATGTAAAGTTTGATGTGGTCATGGCACCAGTGGGACTTACGACATCCTGATTACGTAGCGAACGCTTTGCCACTGCGCTACCCCAAACGGCTGCTGAAACAGATATCCTTATGCTCTTGGCATGACAAACCTCGTCTCGTATACACACGAGGTGAATACCCGGATATGTCTACATGTTACGAGTGATATGTAGAAAGGGGTACGGAAGATTGTCCTTCACAGGGTGTTTACTGATGTGATAGTAGCTGTCTCCGATTAACAACATCAATCCCGCCAAACTGTGGATGATCCTCCATATTGGATTCAACTTCAAGGACATAGCTTTTCCCTAAATATCTGTCGCCATAAGAACAAGACAATTGACTAGTCTTTCCATCTCCCATACCACCTTGTGCAAAGCCGTGTCCTGTCGTCTTTCTACATGACATTACCAAAACACTGTCAGCATTCCAAGAGCATTCCAAGAGTAAATCTATCCTGGGCAACTGATGAACGAAACCCCTGATCCTGCATCCCAAGTTATCAAGCGCATATAACGCTGGCTTTATAGAGGAGGTATTTGGTTGCAACCTATTTGAATGACACTGCCAGAGGGATCAAAATGTTGTCGTGAATGGATCCATTGATGTTGTAAGATTATTACCAAAGCTGTATCCATGTGCACTACAACGCTTGGGTGTTTGGGAAACTTTCGTACATTTTGACATAGATGTACTCTGAAGTTGAAATAAAAAATATGCTAGAGTTCCTAATTGACAATATATTCGTGGTCTTTGGTGATCAGGTCTTCCAACAGTCTGTTTGAATTTCCATGGACATGGATTGTGCTCCTTTGTTAGCTGACCTGTTTCTATATTCATATGACGCAGAATTTATTCAAAAACTTCTACATGAGAAGAAAAAAAAAATCTCTCACTTTTGACTTCAATTCGACATTTCGATATATCGATGACGTTTTGTCTATTAACAATAATAAATTTCATTCATAATATGATGTCGATTTAATATATCCCTGTGAGCTCAAAATAAAGGACACCACAGAGTCGTCCACTTCTGCTTCATATTTTATTGAAAGTAGACATTAACGGCAAACTGACAACTCAACTGTATGATAAACGGGATGATTTCAGCTTCTCCATCGTCAACTTCCCATATTTATGTAGCAATATTCCATTATCACCTGCATATGATGTATCTATATCTCAACTGATTCGACATGTAAGAGCTTGTTCTGCGTAAAGTCAGTTTTTAAATCGAGGGAAACTACTGACAAACAAGTTGATGGTACAGGGGTTTCAACAGTCTCGATTGAAGTCAGCATTTCGCAAATTATATGGTCGTTATAATGATCTAATTCGTCAATACAACCTATCATTGGGTCAAATGCTGTCTGACTTGTTTCATACAAATTGTTAAGCCGCTCTTGGCACACTGAGTTTGACTGCAAATAAATCCGTTTACCTGATCAGGATATAGGGCTCACGGCGGGTGTGACCGGTCAACTGGGGATGTTTACTCCTCCAAGGCACCTGATCCCACCTCTCTTGTGTCCAGGGGTCCGTGTTTGCCCAACTATCTATTTTGTATTGTTTATAGGAGTTATGAGATTGATCACTGTTCGTTATCTTCACCTTGCATGAATTATGAGTGGTTATCATATGTACCGGAATATACAAAACAAAAACAGGTATCTGGGGTCATTGACCTCACTGTACTTGTAGAGAGCATTGAAAATTAATGTTACACAAGCTATCTTACAACACTGTTGCATGCAAACAGTTCTTGACATCAGTCGGTTCTGGACAATAGTTATCCCTCACTGTTCAATAAAATATCCAAATATGAGGCAGATATGCAGGACTCTCTGGTATGTTGTTTTTATTTCGAGTTTACTGGATTATTTCGAATCGACATATAAAAGAAACTGAGTATACTAGATAAACTGCCGATGCATCTAAACGTCGGGGTAAAGACACAGCGGTTTTAATTTCTCAGATAGGTTTTGAATAAATTTTGTCTCATAAGATATAAATTTAAAAATCGAGACAGGCTGCTGACAAATAAATTGCTGTTACAGTGTTGTTAACAGTGTTTTTATAATCAACATGTCGCTAATTCCATGGTTGTTATAATGATATAATCTGTGAATATGATACGACATTAGATCGACTGCTGCCTTACATGTTTCATACCAATTGCTAGGTCGTTATTTGCATTCTGGTTTGGACTGTGGATTACCCCGTTTACCAGATTCAGATATTGTTCACGGTGGCCAACAAGGGATACTTACTCCTTTTACGAATTTGACATCACTTCAGATTTCCAAGATTCGTGTTTATTTTGAATTTGCATGCTGTAAGCTATATACACTTTTTTACTGTTTGTTACCTTTGTACACCCGAAAAACGGCTGATATATTGCTTAAAACCGAAAACAATTCATCAATAAATCTATATTGATAGATAAAACACTAACTAAAACTTGGTGAGGAGTCTGACACACTTTTATTGATACAGATAGTTACAATCAAAGCAGTTCATTATTTCCAAGTTAAAAGCGGATAAAAAGTAGCAATGCTTTGTAACGTCATCAAATCATATTTCTGTAAACATTTTCAAAACAAGACTGAAAACCCACAGCAGTATGGGACTCTCCCACATCAATGTATATCAATGTGTATCTAAGGCGTTTCTTAGCAAAATATCGTGTTTTATGCAGCAGCTGTTTAATACAATACCCTACTGACATCACGAACATATATATATAGTGACGTTGCCAGAATTATTTAAATTAAACAGAGCAGTGACATAAAGAGTGTGTCAATAATTTTCCATCTTGCTTTGTAAAATGATATTAAAGGGTACCCTCAATACAAAGGCACCCAAGTCAGATGAGATTTCTTTTTATTAATTGCAGTTATGGACATGAAGGGACTTGCGTCTTCGAAAAGCAGTGGTAACTGATAACTTTTATAAAGGTCATTGTCCTGTTAAACTTTCTCTTAATTGGTTTCTGTTTGAAATATTTACACAAACTAGGTAATTAGATTAGGTGGCGAATATTTCCCTGTTTACAGTATAGGCTGGAGAAATGAAACCTAAAAGAATGTTTTTGAGGAGGTCATGAACGACAGAAAAAAAATATTAAATTTCTAACAGCAATAAATCCTTCATCAGTAAAAATGAACAAATGCATTAAAGGGTTACATTGGAAAACGAAATAGAATATTGAAACGATTACTATTATCCAGTTACAATGGCAGGGGTAAAGAATCACTACACATTTGATATTCAAATAGAATATAAAATGAAGCGGGTAAAATCAGTTACATATAGTCGGATGAACTAGTTTATAATTATTTGTACATTAATGCTAAGTAAGAACCATTTCAGTTTTTAAAAGTTACACAGAAGATTTGACCATATTGGTCCTCTATGTGATTTTTTCTATTTTGTCTTTTGTTTGAAAAGAAATTTTGTGTGGAAATGATACAGCTTTTTTTATCAGAATATTTGGGGAAATGATTTTGCTTTTGTTCAGGATATATGGAAGTTTGATACTATGTACATGTCCTGTAACATATGGTTAAGTGTATATTAATTTTAGCGCAGGGTAAGTTTGGAATCAAAGTATATAGATGGGTTTGTGAAATGAATATTCAAACAGTTTGTATTGCATAGTGCGCTTGTGAAACACGCATTTATATTTGTTGTCATCGTGTTACAACGTTCAAATATCGCTCCTCCAACATCCAATCAAGTCACGCCTGTTGACGTCGTGGGGTGATTTTGCCTTAATATGGTTTGGACACGTTACGCTTTTTTCAAATTTTAACGCTTCGGACTCTGGCAAAAAGTTATTTTCATCGACACTAGTAATTGCCACATCCTCACAAGAGTATCCTATTTCATAGCCAACTTGATCGTGAAAGGTTTCTGTTATTTCTTCAACAAACTTCTCAACCTCATTCCTTATTTCTACGACTTTTTCGGTTTGTAGCTCCCTGCTCTTACCAGGTGTAAATACTTGCAACAGAATCGATGTTTTGTTAACAGCAATGACAATACAATGGCTATAATCGCCTGTCTTGTAAAATGCTGCACTTTTACAAAACATGTCTTGATCGAGTGCTCTCCACTTCTCCAAACAACTAACAACCAGGCGGAAGAAGAAGAAATGGGGCAAATACGTCTTGAAATGAAAAATAAGAACAGATGTTTTGTGTCCTCTATTGATTACGTCCAGATTTTCCTCGGAAAACTCCACTCTGTTCATGCTTGGGACGTAGTGTATATCTGGTTTCTTTTCTGAGTCCGTCAGTTTTTTGGTCATAAGTCCAAGTTTCTGCATATATGGTAAAATGTCCTGTTGATACAGAGCGTATGATTCGTCTCCGGAATCCTCCCATATTTTCTGAAAGGTTGATTCGGAAATTCTCCCTGTTCCCATCCATTCGTCACATGCCTTATTATTGCCTGGCACGTGCTTTCGATCGGTGATGATGTGTTTAAACGCGTCAACAAACCATTGGACATTGATTATAATCGTATCCTTCAATTTCTTATCTGCAAAATATAAAACATGTCCAATTTCATGGAGAAATCGAAGCATATCGTCAATGTCCTGCTCAGTTGAAAATGTAAATTCTTCCATTTCTTGCAATGCAACTCTTTTCAGGATTCTTTCTCCTTCTCTTTTCTTTTTCTTAAGAATGTCGGCTAACTTTATCCAAGTTAAAGGAATTTCTTCTCCCCACTGAGGCAACTGCATGACGGTTTTGACAATGCATTTTTTGACATTTTCTATAGCTTTCTTTTCCTCGTAATTTAAATGTCTTGGTGGACATTCGACTTCAAAATATCTGTCGGATGATAAGATATCTGTCAAAGCTAGTCCTTTAGGCAATGCATTCCTCAACTTCCAGAAGAAATCCGATGTATGTTGCCCCTGTAATCAAAAACATAGTGTAAATTTTCCCATAGTGTCTACGTAGCTATAGCATAAAATAATTAGAAATGCTGAAGAAAAACAATATATGAATTTGCAACCATCTTGAAACTTAAAGGGGTATGATCATGAATTTAGCCGACAATTTTCAAATTTCAATTTCGATTTTGAATGTTTAGAATGCTTAACTAAGGTATTTCTAATGGTTAGCGAAAGTTTGAATGAAAGGTGAAGATAACGAACAGTGATCAATCTCATAACTCATACAAGCAATACAAAATATATAGTTGGGCAAATACGGACCCTGGACATACCAAAGTTGGGATCAGGTGCCTAGGAGGAGTAAGCATCCCCTGTCAGTTTGTCGCGACACATGGGGGATACAGAGCTCATAATTATTTGGTATGTAAATAAAGCTTATGTCATGCTTTTGATTAAACGCGGGTTAAAGATACTAGTACACATTTCGTTTAAAGCAGACTTTGTCAATTTACAAGTTAATTCTTCACAAGTAAATAGCTTCTAATGTTCGGCACACTTCATTTTTTAAACATGCTGCTTTATATTACGCAATATATATGTAAACAAAACATGGCACGATCCTTGTTTACATAACAAAGCCTTGTGAGTGCTGCATCGCACTTGTAACTCAGCAACTGGAATTCAAATTCTGATTGACCACTAAAAATGCCTTAGTTACGCAATGAAAAATGAAAAAAAAACACCACAAAATTTAAAAATGTCCAGCTCATATTGTGTACATGCCCCTTTCAGTGAAATATCTTTGTTCGACTTTAAGATAAAGTAAACAACATGTACTCAAGGATGGGTACACTTGCAAATGAAATTTGAAGATAACAAATAGAGATCAATCCCATAACTCCTATAAGTAATGCAATATAGAGTTGGGCAGACACAGACCCCTGGATGTACTAGAGATGGCTTCCCAACTTTTTGTTCTGATAGCACTGTCTATTTGAATTAAACAGTTGGGGGATTTAATTCTAATCATGAAACTGATAATTAAAGTGCTTGATTAGGCAATCCACTATAAATATTATGTGTATTCATTATGTGACACATTTACATGTCTCCATTTAGCAAATGATAGTAATAATCATGACATTTTACTTTCTTTTTGAATGTACGTTTATGCATTGACTTTGTTATACTATATACATAAATCGCGCCTTGTTCAATAGCAAACAAATTCTATTTCTTTTAATGAATAACATTTTTATAAAATCGTCCAATCCACCACCATTAGTAGCTTAACACGTCGTTATGTAGTTTTAATTTCATGTTACACGATCAATTGAATTAAGGCGTCCCATACCAAAATAAAGTAAAATAGATGCATAAAATGGTCTTTAGTGTTTTATATACATACTATTTAATTAAAAGTATCCGAGAACGAGACGGCGTTTAAACCGATACACAGTAAGCTTCCATATCTTTTCATCGAGGCCTGTGTTTATCATCACGAGACTATCACGTGACATTATATATTTATATCCAGCAAAAATGATTGTGATAATTGCAAAAGTGCAACGATGTCGTTTACATGCAGGCCGACCCTTTTAATATTGAAAAACAGAGCCTACTTTACATTAACTGAAAAGTATTGGGAGCAAGTTCTCCGATAGAAGGAAGTAGGTTTAAAATGCATCTAATGAAGCATATTTCTTAATTTTCGAGAAAATGCAAGACATTATTAGATGCGAATTATATAAACATCAAGCACCACCATACATGGTACGGCATCGCAATGATTATGTAAATTAAACACAGTGCTAATCAGAATCAGGAAAATATATAGAGGCGATTCCAAGGTAACAATACAAAATGAACATCACCATCGCGTAAACTAGATATGATAAATGCTGAGTGATTTCATATGAAAAAGAAATTATATATGGCTATATGATAAGCATTTGACAAGAACATTGTCCATGTATACTGCTTATCACTTGATAACGGTAGTAAATAACGACATACTATTATGACATTTTCCACGCGATACAACTGTAAGAACTTGTACGGCGTGACGTCGTTTTTATTGTGACGTCACATGGTGCGAAGTGCTCCGAGGTACATTTATACACAACACTGTAATTATTCTCGGGAAGGCTTAAAGGACACATCTCATGTTTTCAAAGTATACAACATTATATGCATTTCGTCTTCTTTATGCTTATAGTAATTAATTCTAATAGTTCGTTCGCCGCAATTTTGCGATAATTAACCACAATAACATACTTAAATCTAAGCCCGGATTTCAAAAAGTCTAGTTAATTAGGTAGGTAGTCACGTGGTACAGTGATGTCACATGCGCCCTTCGGATTGTGAAAGTACTGCGAGATATTAATAAAAACTCAACTTTTAGGAGCCTAATTTATTTACCATGGGCAACATTTAAATCAATGTTGACAAATTTTCCGAGTTGTATATGTTTTCGCCACCAGTGCACATATATAACGATGTAAATACCCAACTATAGCGAGTAAAGCGTGTATGAAATCGGCAGTATTGTGAGTAAATAATGTTTATATGGGTCGCTGTCTACAAACTGTTTGGTGATGTTATTCCTTTATACATCTGTAATTGGTGTTGTTTTTTTTAAAATAAACAGTGCAATCATTATTTATATTTGGATTAGACAAATTATGATACGTTAAATTGTTGACAACTAGGCCCTATGCCAAGCTATTGTCACGAATGCATCTCGGAAAGAAAGAAAATGACAACACACACACAATTCAATAAAAATAATCAAATTCAAAGTGGTAATCACATTATTTTATTTTGATAAAGCAATCTTACAACTATTTTTGAATTGTGATCTGCACGTATTTAGGAATTACAAAGTGGGAGTACGGCGTTATACTAATGCACTAAAGATGCTACGAGTTCAATAAGGAAATAATTTTATAATTCAATTTAAAGTTAGGAAATACAATATTCTATTATTTGTATCATTAAAAGTTCAATTATTTTGTATTTTTAATTTTTTTTGTAAAGCTACCAGTTGGTAGAAGTTACATTGTATCGTCGATATATGTTGTTACAAGGTGAAGGTCAGTTGACCCGTGTGTGTTTTGAATTTGAAGAGCAAAACAGAATGTATGCTATAGGCCTACCAGTGCTTATAGCTTCAATACATTTTCTCGCAGTTTATCAGGGTCTCTGTCCAAGCGGTTTTTGAAAAGGTGACTGGGTGTGTTTTTTAAGGTAAAGTTTTTGCTCAAAAAAAAAATATCCACATCTTTTTTCTCGTACCATCCTTCGAAAAATTGAAAAATACTCAGTCTAAATCCTTTCTACCGACAACTAGTACACCTGAACACGGCACAAAACATCTTAATACATTATTATTTACAAGCCGTTAACGTGATCATTGGTTTTTTGTCGATTAAATCTAACCTCTTTTATGAAATAGCTAATAGATGTTTTCAAGCCCGAGGGCGCATATAACGTCACACATAATGGCGCGTAAACTAGCGAAAGAAAATATGCATATCGCAAGATTTAAATTTCATCGCTTTCAAATTCGAAATATACGCAAAATATTTCATTTTAAACACATTTAAAGTAGTTTTAGGCATAAAAAGAGTTAATTTTGCTGAAAAAATGAAAAAGTTTAGAAACATGCGTTGTGTCCTTTAACTGAACTGAGAGTTTGTCAGAAATGTTTTTTTTTTTTTTTTTTTTTTTTGCAGGTTCTTTTACATCTCATTTAATATTTCAATTTACACATATAGAAACGCATCTAGGGTTAGGTGACTTTGACCTAGATATGGCGCTTACGACTGTTACGGTGAATGCTTCTCTGTGATGACAACCCTATAGTAATACGGACCCTCTGTTTCAAAGTCATATTCGAAAGATATGTGAGTGTTACTGCTAGTGACAGGCGCTTGTTGAAAGAACATCCACTACTTGTGTTAAACGCTTATCTAGTAGTGTGACATCAGGAATGTAACAAGAGACCCATAAACCACAAATCTTATGCGAGTCAATTTGCCGTGTTGTTACTCGGAATATTTCTAAACTGATATCCATCCTCTTTAATCCCAGAACAACTTTTGCCCTCAAGTCATACTTCCAAGATAGCCCCATAGGGTTATGCTCTAACCAAACTTTAATACACAAACATGGGGATGCTTAAATATCAGAATTACTAGCATATCCTTGCTTTCTGTAGAAGAAGATTTAAGAACCCCCTATATTAATGTAGTATGCAAATT
This sequence comes from Ostrea edulis, assembly GCF_947568905.1. Lineage (NCBI taxonomy): Eukaryota > Metazoa > Mollusca > Bivalvia > Ostreida > Ostreidae > Ostrea > Ostrea edulis. The sequence goes on along the minus strand of NC_079166.1, from coordinate 84,584,626 downwards.
TAATACTCGATTTCATCTTCACTTTATCCTCAGGGTCAATGAAAAGAAACTTGACTTCATGTAACTTGGGAAGATTACGATCTAGTGTGGTCCTGGTACTTGTTAACATATATAGTGAGTATTAATCCGAAAATTTCAACGATTATATGTATTTTAATGTCAAGTTTCTATCCTCTCATTAAGACCCCATCCTATTGGTCCCCTCCCTCGAATTTCCATCTGTAGTACATGGGATCCTTGTTTATTAACAATGACTAATCACTGCCTAGCTAGTCATCAACAGAAGATTTTTAAAGGTTTTCTTCATACATCATGATGTAAAGATTTAGTCCCATATTGAGGTCCAGAGGAGTTACGATTTGTACAAACGAAACTATACACTACCTACAGATGGTACAGTCCCACTTGTATTGTGGCTGAACAGTGAACGAACGTACGTTGAACGAATGCACATCGAACGGTGAGCTAACTCTGTGTGAACGTTGAACGCAACTTGGTAAACGGTTGGTGAAGGCTGAATAATGAGCTAACGCAAATCACAAACGGAGTGCAAACCCAAGCGCAAAATGAACGGTGAGCGAGCGCTGAACGCACGGCGAACGAACGACGAATGATTTATTCTGAATATTTCGGATATTTTCTTGATATCGTACTTATTTCATAATTAAACATGAAATGATATATTTATTTGTCAGCAATGAATGAATTTTGTAGTGCCAGTATCACCTAAATGCATTAAAATCCATAGCCATACATTTTTGTAAATACTCCCCAAAACAAATAAATATAGATGCAAGCAATGTTGTGAGGAATTCAACGCATCTGAACATGTATGTACTGGTACAAGAACACTGCGTAATTATGTAGTCATGCTTCTTACGAGATATACGTTTCTTCTAACGCTGTTGAACATGCTCTGCATTACGAGATTAAAGTTTACAGAATATGTTAATGAGAAACAACCAATGGATGATTCAAAAAGTTTGTTTAGCATCTTTAACAACGATTATTCATAATTGATTGCTTCAATTGTTGAGACATTTTATACATGTGCATGTAATTGAGGTATGTAAGTTGATATTATTCCAAATCCCAATTTTAATCAATTTAAGTACCTGTATACTTTCATGTACTTTCTTTTTTAATCACGAATGTAAGTTGATTATAATTGTCATTTTGTTTCTATTGCATTGCTTTATAGATAAGTTCATTTCATAAAAAAGGAAGGTGGCACAGTCAATTGAACCTGCATATAAGATTAACGGAACAATTACATTGTCAACAAAAACCGCTCCGCCCTAATGCCAATTCAATGATGAATGAATAAATTGTACAATATGAAGTAGCTGTAAATTCCCCAAGTCACTATATTTGCATTTATGTCACAAATTAAAGAGTTCCAGCGATGTTTGTTGAAATTTATTTCAGTTTTGTGTTATACACGTGTGTATGAAAGGTGAAGATACAGAATAGTGATCAATCTCATAACTTCTATAAACAATTCAAAAAAGATACATAAAAATAGTTATGCCTTCTATATGATAAATCTAGAAGTTAAAACATGTTTCCCGAAGCTAGTTATTTTTCGTCTCAACAAACAAGTAATTATTGTAGTTGTAAAATTGTCATTTATTAATGACAAGAAGATATCAAGATAAACAATTGGGGAGATCCTACTTTCTTATCAAATTGTACATAGACTTGGTTTAGGATCTCCCAAAGTTACATGTTAAGATATAGTGTGAAAATTATAATCACTATGGTGAAAAATAAGGTGGCAACAAACAATAGGCCACAACTATAGTCAAATGACAACGTGTAAAATATATACAGCAGGATAGTTGAAAGGGTGGCGGTGGGTATTATTTCTTATGGTTCGCTTAAAACAAGTGAAACGTCTAACGATGATAACAATATACTGATAACGTCACACAGTAATTCATCACGTCAAGAGATAATCTAACGTCACATGTGTACTAGTGCATTGTTACGTCACAAGCCAGCAAAATAATGCACCGGTGTATTGTTACATATAAATGCATAAAACATATTATTTACAATAATAGCACTTTATGCCTTCTATATGATAAATTCAGAAGTTAAAACATGTTTCCCGCAGCTAGTTATTTTTCATCTCAACAAACAAGTAATTATTGTAGTTGTAAAATTGTCATTTATTAATGACAAGAAGATATCAAGATAAACAATTAGGGGGATCCTACTTTCTTATCAAATTGTACATAGACTTGGTTTAGGATCTCCCAAAGTTACATGTTAAGATATAGTGTGAAAATTATAATCACTATGATGAAAAATAAGGTGGCAAGAAACAATAACCCACCAACATCCAACACACATTGGATTTTCCGCCAACCAAGGAAAACAACATATAAATATGCCAGAGGAAAGAAAATCCTCTCTAATATCAGAATCTTGAGAAAAGGAAATTCAATAATACATAACACCACATAATACTTATACAATTTCAAATAGCCAGCAACACCCCTGATTCTATGACCTGGATTACATCAGTGTAACATATTTAGCACATGCAGGAGTACATGTATACTAGCAGCACAGGTGTAGGAGAAAGTAGCAGACATAATCTGGCCTACTCATCACTAATAACTTACATATACTAAGAGTCATAGAATGATGGGAGACATAATCTGACCCATCTAATGTTGATATGAAGACGGTCTATGGGAGGATGGCAGACATAATCTCACTCATTTAATGTTTATCTGAAGACGTTCTCTGGGAGGATGGCAGACATAATCTGACCCATCGAATGTTGAGTGATCTAGTGACAGCTATAGGGGAATATGACAGACATAATCTGACTCATTAGATTGACAGAGTAAAAGAACAGTCCTTATATATCTCTTAACAGCATTGCACTTCCATCGACCCATTCGCTGTATCGCATTTTCAGAAAAATCTAGCCTAGCTGCATGTGTTGCTGCTCCGGTTCGAAAAATGTGACCTTTGTACAATTTTGGATTCAAACCCATGAATGAAATAGCTGCCTCTAATTGTTTTGAAACAAACGAATATGCAACTGGGACCCCGTTAATAAACTGAAAAAGGGGACCACTTGAATGTTTGAATTTACGCAAATAGTGAAAGAGAGCAAAAACTGGACAGAATTCCTTGTCAGCCTGGACCTCTAAGCAAATAGTAATTGATTGGTCAGCTTGCATAGTTTTTGCATGACGTAAAATTAAGCTTACACTGCTTAACTTCCCCTCTTTTGCTTCGAAATGGACGTCTGACCTTTGTATTGCTTGAACTATAGCCTGTTTTGACTTGGTAACTAATTCCCCTAGTCTGAAAAATCCAAAAAAGGCAGTGGAAAACAATGCTTTCAATAAAACATGGTGAAGAAAACTGGAGCATGTATGATGTATGGCATTGATGAGTTTCATGAGAATTTCCCCTGCTATTGGGAGTCGCGAGTCTGCCCCATGACATGATTTTTGACAGCCTTTTAACAATTTTTGTACTAGAAAATTTTGGGATGGGTCTGGCAAGTTTAAAATTTTATGAAGAAATGAAATGGCGGAAACCTGTGATGCTAAAGTGCTTGCCGAATAATTGTTTTCATATAGGTAAGCCAAAAAGTTACAAATTGTAGAGATCTGTAATGGGAGAGTAAGCTTTGATGTTGACCAATGACACAACTTATCCCATGTATGTAGATATGCCTTTTTGTAGAAGGGTTGAGAGAGGCTTGTATTAAGTCGCATGCCATCGGTGTCAAATGTGCAAAAGCTGGCATGGGACGTGTGTTGGTTGTTTGGCCAAGTATGGAGCTTCCATGAAAGCTTCCTGAAATTTTAAACGAGAGAGCCTGTCAGCCAGTACATTAAATTTTCCTGAAACATCTTTAGCTCTTAAATGAATATTGTATTGCATCGACACTAGCACAAGCCGTCGTAACAATTTCATAAGATTATGTTCTTTTGCTGACTGCTTATTGATAACATTCACTACCGCCATATTGTCAGATAGAAATATAATTTTCTTGTTCCGAAGTTCCTGACACCATATTTCTAAAGCAATTACAATTGGGAAAAGTTCTTTGATACATATCTGATATTGTGCAAGAGCATCTGACCACTTATTTGCAAACCATTTAAAACGTAGCACTGCTGCATAACCTTGTGACCCTGATGCATGCTTGTAAATTTAAATGATCCGAAGACATCCATTCCTTATCTAAGAAAACTGACTTGCCATTAAAGTGTTGAATGAAATCTGACCAGGTAGCTAAGTCAGCTCTAGCTTCCATATCTAACTTAATATACCTTGTAGAATCATCTAAACCACAGGTAAGATTGATTAAGCGCCGCAAAAAAGCATTGCCTGGTACTACAACCCCATATGCAAAATTTAAGAGACCTATGGCTGATTGTAATTCTTTTAATGAGACCTTTTTGCATTTTTTCAGTTGGTTAAGCGTTTTGTTAACCTTGACAACTTTTTCACAAGGAAGTCTACATTCCATCGCTTCAGTATCTACCTCAATCCCATATATAGTTAACTTCGTTGTAGGGGGTTGTGTTTTTTTCATCTTTATCGGGATACCCACTTGTTTGCATATAAATAAGAAGTTTGTTAGATCATCTCTACATTTTGACGAGTTCGGTGGGCCTATAAAGAAAAAATCATCCAGGATATGAGAGATACCTGCTGCCTTGAAAACGTTTTCCATTATCCACTGTAACGCACAGCTAAGTGCTTCAAAAATTTGACAACTGCTACTTGCTCCCATTGGTAAACACATATCATAATAAAATGAATTTCGCCAACGAAAACCTAAAAGGTGATAGTCTAGTGGATGAATTGGAACTATTCTAAAGGCATCTTCAATGTCAGAGTTTGCCATTAAACTATATTGCCCAAATTTCTGAACCAAATAGACAATATTGTCAATTGAATCATAGTGAACCGCCGAAAATTCCTTTGGAATGTTGGCATTAACAGACTGATTTTTAGGGAAAGAAAGCTCGTGGATAATTCTAAAGTTTTCTGAAGTACTTTTTGGCACTAATCCTAAAGGTCACACAGTGAAATGTTCTAAAGGGGGTTCATGAAATGGCCCACCTATTCTACCGTTTTTAATTCCAGTTTGAACATAATCGTCAATGATACTGGGGTGATCTGCTGTTGATTTGTGATTTTTTGATATATGAGATATATGTGGGTCAGCAGCACAGCCCACCCGAAAACCCCCTTTAAATCCTTGCACTAAGTAATCTGAAAGAGATCTATCGTATTGGACCAGAAAGTCATTTAGCTTGTCTGGGATAACTGGTGTTGGGAGCAGAAATCCCCCCTGAGGCTGTTGATGCTCTTGATTTGATATTTGAGGATTACTTTTTCTTATTCCCTCTACAATTGGTTCTTGAATGGTTTCCATGACATGTTTGACATGTGTGTGAGTAAGGGCATGGGTCATTTTGACACTGTTCTCCATTATTAAAGGCATAGTAGAAACGCATTTGCGCTCTGCTTGACCCATTCCGAAAGGGGTGTGGGGCTGCACGGGATACATATGCACCAGTGACAGCTTTTACTCTGAGTTCCTCAATCGTCTTTTGCCATGGCACATCTACTGTTTCTTTCAATTGTCGAAAATTTTCATCGTAAATTCCCCAAGCCCCCTCCCCTAACATTTTGTGCATTTCCCTGATAAAGAAACAATACTTTAACAAATGCAGTGCTTGGTTTGGAGCTTTTTCAAGATATATTGTTATGAAAATCAAAAAAGCGTCTGTCCACTGATTAATAGTCAGTGATGTTTTGGGTTTTGTTGACCCCTGCTGCTGAATTGTCACAGACCCAGCAGCAATATTCAACGAAACAGGATCCTCACGCTTTTTTTCTTATGATTCGCTTAAAACAAGTCAAACGTCTAACGATAATAACAATATACTGATAACGTCACAGTAACTTATCACCTCAAGAGATAATCTAACGTCACATGTGTACTAGTGCATTGTTACGTCACAAGCCAACAAAATAATGCACCGGTGCATTGTTACATATAAATGCATAAAACATATCATTTACAATAATATCACTAAATATATATAATTGGACGATTCGAACTCTGTTAAAAAAGCGCCCCCGTAAACTGATATAAACAAAGAAAAACAATCACACTTAACATAAAGTGTACAAAACACTGATTGACCTCACTTAATAGTATATATGTATCTATTTTGTAAGGATAATCCATTCAGGTAAATGTAAAATCATTATAAATGAGAAGGTGTAAAAGTTTTCATCTTTAAAATAACCGCTATCTGACCAGTCACGTAACGAGACTTCTGATACCGTTGCTGATACAGAATGGACTGGAGTTTTCTTTGAATTTTCACAGTTGACACAAATACATTATATTTCTGATGTAATACAAAGCTGAAGATAACGAATAATGATCAATCCCACAACTCCCACACGGAGCCCAGACTTAAGTCTACATTGATAGATAAAACACCCACTAAAGCTGGTGAGGAGTCTTACACACTTTTATTGATACACATACGTATAGTTACAATCAAAGCAGTACATCATTTCCAAATTAAAAACGGGTATAGAGTAGCATTCCTTTGTAACATCATCAAATTACGTTTCTGTACACATTTTCAAAGTAAAAAAGATTGGAAACCCCTCGCATGGGGGAGTCTTCCACATCATACAATGTATATCAATGTGTATCCATGGTGTTTCTTAGCAAAATGACGTATTTTATGCAGCTGGTGTTTTATACAATACCCTACTGACGCCACGTAAATATACATTGTGACGTTGCCAAAATTGTTCTAAATTAGTGTGGGAGCATAAATGGTTTGTCAATGATTTTCCATCTTGCTTTGTAAAATGATATTATGGACATGGAGGGACTTACGTCTTCGAAAAGCAGTGGTAACTGATAGCTTTTATAAAGGTCATTGTCCTGTTAGACATTCTCTTAATTTGTTTCTGTTTGAAATATCTGCACAGACTAGGTAATTAGATTCGACAGATACAATTATGTTACAAGAGAACTGATCGAAAATCCTAGAAAGGAAACCCGACTCGTCCAGTCTTTAAATTTGCCCACACACAAGGACGAAATGAGCGACGATAGAAGGGGCGACTATTTCCCTGTTTATAGTATAGGTTGGAGACATGACAGCTAAAATAATGATATGGAAGAGGTTATATCGAAAAGATTCGCATCAACGACAGAAAAAAATATCAAATTTCTAACAGCAATAATTCATTTATCAGTAAAAATAAACAAATGCAATAAAGGGGTACATTGGAAAAACGAGATAGAATATTCAAACCATTACAACAATCTAGTTAGATTGGTAGGGATAAAGAATCACTGCATATTTGATATTGAAATACAATATAAAATGAAACAGGTAAAATCAGTTACAAATAGTCGGATGAACTAGTTTAGAATTGTATGTACACTAATGCTAAGTTAGAACCATTTCGGTTTTTAAAAGTTACGCGGGATATTTGACCATATTGACCCTCCACGTGATTTTTAAAAAAAATTGTTTGAAAGGGAATAGTGTGTGGACATGATACATTTTAGTTTTGATCAGAATATTTGTGGATATGATTTTGCTTTTGTTCAGGATATACATGCATATGATACATTGTTTTCTTTTTGATCAGAACATGCGTGAGTTTGAAATAATTTTGGAGATTAGAATAAGTGTGTGTGGATAGGATACATTTTTCTTTTGGTCAGAATATAGTTGGATATGATTCATTTTTCTTTTTAATCAGGATATGCATGAATACAATAAAAAAATATTTTTGATCAGAATATATCTGAATATTATACATTTTATGGATGAGAATATGTATGGGCATTATAGATTTTTCTTTTTGATCTGAATATGTGTGAATTTGATGTTTTCTTGCACAAAATCAGAAGAATATGCCAAGTGTACATAGCTGTAGATGTTTTGTAGATTAAAATTTAGAACTCTAAACGTACAGTTTTCACAGTAATGATGCTAGTTCCTACAATTTAGGATTAAGTAGATTTGTATCATAATGGCGTAGGTCATTCATAAATGCAAAGTGAATAAAAGGCGAAGATAACGAACAGTGATCACTATCATAACTCCTACATTACATTGATATATCTATTTTTCTTTTTTTTTCTTTTTTACATCGGATATATGGAAGTTTGATATTATATGCATATCTCATAGCATATGGTTGAGTGCATATTAATCATAGTGTATGATAATTTGGGAATCAAAGTATACAGATGGGTGTGTGAAATAAATATTCAAACAGTTCTCATTTCATAATGCGCTTGTGTAACACGCACCTGCGTTTGTTGTCATTGTGTTACTGCAAGTAGTATTGCGCTACAACGTTCAAATATCACTCCTCCAACATCCAATCAAGTCACGTCTGCTGACGTCATGGAATGGTTTTGCCTTATTATGGTTTGGACATGTTACCTTCTTTTCAAATTTTAACACTTCGGACTCTGGCAAAGACTGCTTTTCATCAACACTAGTAATTGCCATATCCTCACAAGAGTATCCTATTTCATAGCCAACTTGATCATGAAAGGTTTTTGTTATTTCTTTAACGAACATTTCAACCTCATTCCTTATTTCTACAACTTTTTCGGTTTGTAGCTCCGTGGTCTTACCAGGTGTAAATACTTGCAACAGAATCGATGTTTTGTTAACAGCAATGGTAATACAATGGCTATAATCGGGTATCTTGTAAAATGCTGCACTTTTAAAAAACATGTCTTGATTGAGTGCTCTCCACTTCTCTAAACAACTAACAACCAGGCGGAAGAAGAAGAAATGGGGCAGATAAGTATTGAAATGAAAAATAAGAACAGATGTTTTGTGTCCTCTATTGATTACGTCCAGATTATCCTTGGAAAACTCTACTATTTTCATGCTTGGGACATAGTGCATATCTTGTTTATTTTTTTGGTCATAAGTCCAAGTCTCTGCATATATAGTAAAATGTCCTTTTGATACAGAGCGTACGATTCGTCTCCAGAATCCTTCCATATTTTCTTCGAACGTCCATCAGTGGTGCATGGGGATCCTTGTTTATTAACAATGACTAATCACTGCCTAGCTAGTCATCAACAGAAGATTTTTGAAGATTTTCCTCATACATCATGATGTAAAGATTTAATCCCCTATTGAGACCCAGAGTAGTTACGATTTGCACAAACTTGACTATACACTACCTACATATGGTACAATGCAACTTCTATTGTGGGTGAATAGTGAACGAACGTACGTTGAACGAATGCAAAGCGAACGGTGAGCGAAATGTGTGTGAACGTTAAACGCAACTTGGTAAACGGTTTGTGAACGCTGAATGGTGCGCAAACGCAAATCACGAACGGAGTGCAAACCCAAGCACAAAATTAACGGTGAGCGAGCGCTGAATGCTCGGCGAACGCATGATGAACGATTTATTCTGAATATCTCGGATATTTTCCTTATATAGTACTTATTTCATTATTAAGTATGAAACGAGATATTTATTTGTCAGCAGTGAATACATTTTGTAGTGCCAATATCACCTAAATGCATTAAAAGCTATAGATATACATTTTTGTGAACACTCCCCAAAACAAATAGATAAGATGCATGCAATATCGTGAGAAATGCAATGCATCTGTACATGTATGTACCGATACATGAAAATTGCGTAATTATGTAGCCATGCTTCTTACGAGATGTACGTTTCTTCTAACGCTGTTGAACATGCCCTGCATTACGAGATTAAAATTTACAAAATATATTAATAAGAAAAGCAATCAATGGATGATTCAAAATGTTGTTTAGCATCTTTAACAACGATTATTTATAATTGATCGCTACAAATGTTGAGATTTGGCGCCTATTCAGTCTCTGCTGATTTATTATAAAATTTTATACATATACCTGTGGTTAAGCTATGTAAGTTGATATCATTCCAAAGGCCAACTTTTAATAAATTAAACTGCCTGTATACTGTTATATACTTTCCTTTTTAATCACGAATGCAGCTTGATTATGATTGTCATTTTGTTTCTATTGCATTGCTTTATAGATAAATTCATTTCATAAAAAAACGGAAAGGGATACACACCGCCCCAATGCCAAGTCAATGATGAACGAATAAATTGTACAAGATGAAGTACAGTCTACTCTACTTACATTGAAGTCACTTATATTGAATTATCTATTACATTGAAGTGAAAGTAAATCCCTAGTTAACATTATTTATATAGTTCAACATTGGGTGTATTGAACTTTGGATATAATGAACAATATAGGTTGGTCCCCTGAATTTCAATATATCCCGACTAGACTGTAGTTGTAAATACCCCATGTCATTTTATTGCATTTATGTTACAGATTGAAGAGTTCCAGCGAATTTTATTTAAATATATATCTGGTTGGTGTTATATACGTGTGTATAAAAGGTGAAGATACAGAATAGTGATCAATCTCATAATTTCTATTGTGATGTTACGATTTTTCTTTAATTTCCAATTGATCCGTTCATCAGTTTTTCCATATATCGGGATAAGAATTTTCAATGTAAACATGACTTCACGCGACAGTGCCGTCTGAGATTTTTGCACAGTTTCGGCATAGATGTCCACAAACTGTAAGTTTAGTCTTTGTATTTATGTTGTTAACTCACCTAATTTGCATATCTGCAGTGTGCACTTAGCACTTTACGTATTTTTTAGGATTTATAGGAAAATGATTTTGCATGTGGTTAGCCTGCTCTAAAACATGGATCGACTCGTACTGGAATCTATTGCAATGTTGTTTAAAATCAGTTTTACATGTAGAATTATATTGCAAGATTTGAGAAAGCACTGGTACGATTGTGTGTATTATTCTTAGACTTTAATTTCTCCTTTTGACACTTGTAAACAAGTCCTGCTCAAATTTTTTGATTTTGGCTTAGTGTAAAACCTGGATTTGTTCTTAAAGTTTGTTTGTATTCATTGTAGTTTCTTACCCTCTCCGAGGAGGCAATAAGACATCCCAAGATACACAGAGGCTTGTTACTGCACAGTAAGAAAAGTTTGATATTCTACACATCTTTATGCCATTACGACCATGAACAGTCTCCCAGACAGACAACTTAGATCAACACGAACGCTAACACAGCAAGCTCTCCTGCTATTTGAGGAAAGAGTATAATATTATCACAACAAACTCTGCGATGTGCGAAGAAACATTGATTCAATTTCTATTCAGTTTGAGGACGACAGGCCGACCGATGAGAGTACCATAGGAGTCATGAGAACGGACCGCCTGCGCCATTCACATATCTACGACAACCTGTCCAGGGAGTTGGAATCATTCTTGAAGGGGTCAAGAACCGTAGCCAGTATTAGGGAGGAAGCTGCCCACATATTGGTTGCCTCCACAGTACGAACCAAAGTCGACATAATACTCCAAGAAATGGGAAGTCGTCTAGCACAAGGCCCCCCATCCCGGACGTCTTCAGTTAGCGTTAAGCAGAGCCCTCCACAGAGCAGAGGCCCTTCTGAGACTTGATTGAGCACCATCACGCAACGTCAGGCAGCCAAAGCAGACCTACAAGCGGTAAGAGTAGCACTTAGATTTACTGAAGAAGAAGCTAATCTTATGAAAAAGCAAGCTGCTATTGAAGCAGAGCGCAAGGTACTGGGAAGTCGCAGGGTTGTAGCAGTGGCACAGACCACCTTCGAGGTTTTGGAGACACTTGATAGAAGGAAGGAACCGGATATCTTAAGCCAGCTCAGTGATGAAGATGCTCATCATGTTGCTTTTGAAAGGACAAATAGTTATGTTCATAACTTGGAAAACAATCCAGATGATCATAAGAGTTTGTGTTCTGAACTAGACGGAGTAAATGGCTTTCGTAATCTGAGTCACTCTACACCTCATGAGAAATCTGTAAAGGATTGGGTTCCTATCTCAAACCTCAACCAACAAGCCCAAACATTCTCTCCATTTGGTTTCAACCAACTAACCCAATACATAGCCAAAAATGACCTGATATCTTCCCGCTTCTCAGCTTATGATGATAATCCAACTCACTACTCATCATGGAAAGCTACTTTCCAGAACATACTCACAGAGGTGGGTGCTACACCATTAGAACATCTTGATTTACTTGTTCGATGGCTTGGTCCGGATTCCAAGAAGCAAGTACAAAGTATACGCTCAGCAAATGTTCAGCATACAGAGAGGGCACTACGTCTCGCTTGGGAACGCCTGGACCACAGATTTGGGAGTCCGTAGATAATTGAGGATGCTATTCAACGTAGGATATCGGATTTCCCAAGACTACAGAACTAGCAAAGGAAGGGATGATTTGACCTTGCGGATCTGGCTAGTGAAATAGAAGGAATCAAGAACGACGATCAGAAAGCTATTACATTTGCATACTTTTTGCCTATGGAGTAAATAGACTGGTATCAAAACTACCGTCCAATCTGCAAGAGAGATGGATTCATAAAGCAAGTGAATATAAGGTACAGCACAATGGTCAATTTCCTCCATTTACCTACTTTTCTTCATTCCTTCAGAACACTGCAAGAATGAAGAGTGTCCCAGGATTTACCTACGAATCTGATAGTCGAGGACAACATCCGAAAAAAAAAACTTACGTCATTCGAAGAGCAGTGGTACCCTTCCACGAAGAAAGTGTTAGCTAAAAAGACAAAAGTGGCGGCATCTGAAATATCCACAACGATCTGCCCACTACATGGAAAAAATCACTCATTAAATGAGTACAGGGCTTTCCGTGCTAAACCACTAGAGGAAAGACTAAAATTTGTACGTACGAAACAAATATGTTTCAAGTGTTGTTCCGACCAACGACACCTCGCAAAAACTGCAAATCAAATGTACAGTGCAGTGTTTGCAATGTGGATACACATCCTACAGCGCTTCATCCCGATTCGGTCAAAGACAAGGGAGACACAAGTATGTCAAAAGTGACAAAAGTGACATCTACCTGCACTCAAGTCTGCGGCACAGCTTATGCCACAAACAAGTCCTGTGTCAAGATACTACCGATTCGTGTCTACCCTGAAGATAGACCTGAAAAAGCTCGGACTGTTTACGCTATTGTCGATGACCAGTGTAACCAGACCCTAGCGACTTCGTCGTTTCTTGACTTCTTCCATGAGAAGGGACCAGAGCATAACTACACTCTAGTTTCCTGTGCTGGAAATAAACCTACCTTTGGCAGACAAGGAAATGAGTACATTGTGCAGTCCTTAAACAAGGCTTGTTCATTACGACTGCCCACCTTTCTAGAGTGTGACGAAATCCCGAACACAGGAACGAAATCGCGTCTCCTCATGTCGCACAACAGTTCAGCTATTTACAGGATATTGCTAACTATATTCCTCCAGTAGATGATAAAGTGCTAATAGAACTGTTGATTGGCAGGGACCTTCTGCAAGCTCACCATGTAATAGAGCAAAGAGTGGGCAAAGTCTGTCTACCCTTTGCACAGAAACTGACATTAGGATGGGTGATCCTCGGAAAAGTATGTTTAGGCAACAGACATGTTTTAGAAGCAGTCAACACAAACAATACTTTTATTCTTCAAAGTGGATGCCCCACTTTCTTTGAGCCATGTGAAAATCAGCTCTCTATTGTCGACGGTGTGTTTCAGAAAACAGATCTGGATGAAAAGCTTGGACCATCTGTAGTGGACCGACAGTTTATTGACATTATTGGCTCCTCCTTCACAAAGGATGTAGATGGACGATGGATGGTACCACTACTTTTCAAGGAAAATAGACCTACTCTACTCAATAACAAATCACAAGCCCTAAGACGTGCTTTTATGTTAGATGGCAGCTTTCGACGCAATCCCAAGAAGGATCTTCATGCTCAAAATTTCATGCAGAAAATCTTTGACCACGGGCATGCTGAGATAGCACCTCAGATTTCGGTGGGTTCAGAGTGCTGGTACTTGCCATTATTCAGTGTGTACCACCCCAGAAAACCTGATTCCATACGTGGTCTTCGACTCCTCTTCCAGGCACGAGGGCTTATCTTCGAATGAAGTACTGATCAAGGGACCAGATCTGACAAACAACCTGTTAGGCGTCTTACTTCGGTTTCGAAAGAACAAAGTTGCTATTACAGGGAACATAGAGCAAATGTTCTATAATTTCAAGGTTACAGAGAAAGACCGTAACTTCTTGAGATTCTAATGGCATCCTAATGATGATCTGAGTGAACCATTCAAGGAATACCGTATGGCCGTTCATGTCTTTGGGAATACTCCCTCTCCCTCAATAGTCACCAATGGAATACGCAAATCGGTACAGCATGCTGATAGTGATGTCCAAGAGTTCGATTAAAGAAACTTTTACGTCGACGACGGATTGACTAGCTGTGCAAATGAGAAAGAAGCTGTGAGCTTGATGAGGAGAACGCAACAAGCTTTAATGGAAGGAGGTCAACTTCGACTACACAATATCGCTTCAAACTCAAAGTCTGTCCTTCAAGAGTTCAATAATGAAGATCTCGCCAAAGATTTCAAACATCTTGACTTTGGATGTGATGCACTCCCAGTTCAAATAAGCCTTGGGGTCTCCTGGGACATAGAAACTGATTCAATCACATTTCAAGTATCCAAGGACCTGAAGCCATTTACCCGTAGAGGAGTACTATCCACCTTTAACAGTCTCTTCGACCCAGAGGATTTACGGCTCCAGTCACATTACAAGGAAAACTTTTATTGAGGGAGATAATGTCAACGGCTAAACACGTGAGCTGGGACGAGCCACTTCAACAGGATTTCATCCTTCGGTGGGAGAATTGGGTGAGATCTCTTCATTATCTGGAAGACGTCAAAATCTCTCGCATGTATTACAAATTCTTCTTGACTTCAGCAGATAGTCATAGTGTCCATATTTTCTGCGACGCTTCAAAGGAAGCTATTGCTGTCGTGGCGTACCTCAAAGTGACTACAGGAAACTATACAGATGTTGGATTCTTAGTGGGAAAGGCAAAGGTTGCTCCTACGCACGGACACACTATACCTCGTCTGGAGTTGTGTGTAGGTGTTCTTGCTGTTGAGTTGGCAGAGACCGTCAAAGAAGAACTGGATATAGCAAAGTGTGTGTTACACTTTTATTCCGATAGCAGAGTAGTTTTGGGCTACATCTCAGCAGAGGCAAGACGTTTCCGTGTGTATGTGTGCAATCGTGTCAGCCGCATAAGATCCTTCTGTGGTCCGGAGCAGTGGTGCCATATGTCTACCGAACACAACCCAGCAGACATCGCAATCAGAAAATTCGAAACCTCTGAACTCCCTTGCAGTGTATGGTTACGAGGGCGAAAGCTTCTTAATGATGATTTTTCCAATGTCTGTGAAAATTTCCCCTTAGTTGATGTTGATGACGATATTGAAATTAAGAAGGGAGCTGTAAGCATAAAAACCGCCGCATCTCTATCAAACCCCACACAGAAATTTTCTACCTGGTCAAAAAGGATCACCAAATTCTCATCTTGGAACAGGCTAACTAGAGCTATCACAAACTTGAGAAAGATCGCCTTGAACCTTCAAAGAGAGAAACAAAAATAGCCCTTACCTGTGGAAAAGTTCATCAAGCAAGTTCAACATGAAGTCTACAAGGAAGAGGTGGAAGCAATTACAAAGGGGAGCAAGTCACTAAAGAACAGCTCACTTCTACCATTGAATCCAGTGTTAGACTCTGATGGAATTCTGCGAGTTGGAGGACGCTTACGACACATGCCTAATGATAAACTCCCTAGAGAGGACCTTCATCCAATTATCATTCCTAAAGGACACCACATCGCTGTGCTCCTGATACGCCATGTTCACGCTGAGACGCATCATCAAGGACGTCATTTAACAAAGAGTGCCGTACGTGCAGCCGGATTTTGGGTAATTGGTGGAAAGCGATTGATCATCGGAGGAGTTAAAAGTTGTGTCATATGCAAGAATCTCAGAGGGAGCTTGGGATGGACCAAAATGCCAGACCTGCCGAGAGACCGATTAGAGACTGGGCCACCATTCACCTTTGTGGGAATCGACGTTTTTTGGTCCTGGCCTATTGTCTTCAGGAAAACCGGAGGTATGCAGAAGAACCCTAATCGTTGGGCCATTCTCTTCCCGTGCTTAGTGTCTCGAGCTGTCCATGTTGAACTCATCGAGGAGCTAAGCAGTTCTTCATTTATTAATGCCTTACGCAGATTTATTGCTATTTGTGGGCCGGTGCAGCATTTTAGGCCCGACAGGGGCACCGATTTTTTAGGAGGAACAAAAGAGCTCAACCTAGATGTCCACTTTATAGAAAAGGGTCCAGTTGCCACTTATTTGCAGAACAACAAGATTTCCTGGATCTTCAACCCACCCCATGCTTCACATTTCGGTGGAGTATGGGAAAGGATGATTGGCTGCTGCAGACGGATATTGGATGCGTTGCTATTGGAGAACAAGTACGATTTGACGCATGTGGTGCTTTCAACCTTTATGCTTGAGGTATGCGCCATTTTAAACGCTCGACCTCTAGTGCCTATTTCTTCCGATCCTTACCAACCAGAAGTATTGGCACCTTGTCAGCTGCTAACACAAAAGGGCGCTTCCTCTGATTTCATCTTACCTATCTGCAACTTAAAAAAATGCTCTAAAGAATCAGTGGAAAGGAGTGCAGTACCTAGCGGATAATTTCTGGACACGTTGGCGCTCGGAATACCTTCACCTCCTTCAAACTCGTCCTAAGTGGAAATCAGATGACATTCACTTCAACACGGGTGAAATAGTGCTTCTTAAAGACAATGATGCACCAAGAAATCAATGACCTATGGCAGTGATTGAAGACATTTACAAAAGTAATGATGACGTGGTACGCAAAGTCAAAGTAGCGGTTATGCGTGAAAATACGCGTACGATGTATGTCCGTCCAATCTCCCAACTGGTGAAAATGCTAGAGGTCAAGTGATCGATCTTTAGTGTATTGGTACTGTGTGATGTGCTATTTACTTACTGAATGTAAATGTGCTATTTGCTTACTGAGTGTAATTTTGTATTTCATGATGATTTGTTTGATTATGTGAGAATTATTTTTCATGATGTTATATGGTTTTACAAGTATTCAACCAACAAATGTTAGGTGTACTACTTTTATATTAGTTATTGTTCACATGGTGATTTTTCGTAGAAATCAAAAGGGGAGTGTGATGTTACGATTTTTCTTTAATTTCCAATTGATCCGTTTATCAGTTTTTGCATATATCGGGATAAGAATTTTCAATGTAAACATGACTTCGCGCCACAGTGCCGTTTGAGATGTTTGTATGGTTTCGGCATTGATGTCCACAAACTGTAAGTTTTAGTCTTTGTATTTATGTTGTTAACTCACCTAATATGCATATCTGCAGTGTGCACTTAGCACTTTACGTATTTTTTAGGATTTATAGGAAAATGATTTTGCATGTGGTTAGCCTGTTCTCAAACATGGATCGACTCGTACTGGAATTTGTTGTAATGTTGTTTAAAATCAGTTTTACATGTAGAATTATATTGCAAGATTTGAGAAAGCACTGACACGATTGTGTGTATTATTCTTAGACTTTGATTTCTCCTTTTGTCACTTGTAAACAAGTCCTGCTCATTTTTTTTATATTTTGGCTTAGTGTAAATCCTGGATTTGTTCTTAACGTTTGTTTGTATTCATTGTAGTCTCTTACCCTCTCCGAGGAGGCAATACAACATCCCAAGATACACAGAGGCTTGTTACTGCAGATCTATAATAAATACAAAATAGATACATAAACGTATAAATGCATTGTATATATAATTGGTCGATTTGAACACTGTTAAAAAGCGCCCCCGTAAAAAGAATATGAAGAAAAGACACGCAATCACACTTAACAGAAAGTGTACAAAAACACCGATTGAGCTCATTTAATGATACTTGGCACACTGTTTTCCCTGTAATAGCTCTAAAAAGTCATTGTCGTTGCGAATTTCAAACATTTCGGTTGAGCATCACTGAAGAGACATTATTTGTTGAAATTTGCATCTGGTACATCAAAATTGGTACCGTATAAGTTTTACATTTATGTATCTATTTTGTAAGGATATTTCATTCTGGGAAATGCAAATCATTATAAATGATAAGGTTTAAATGTTCTCATGTTTAAAACAACCTCTATCTGACCTGTCACGTACTTTTACTTGAGTATTTTCGAACACAATCATGAATGTTGTTTTTTTTGTTTTGTCTTTGATTTGTTTTTAGGTGGTAACGGGAAGGTGAGGGTCGTGCGCCATATGACCAAACCTTGCGCGTGTTCTCGTATAATGACATTCTAATTCTATCTACATGTATATCGTGTAAAGAGATAACGAAATGAAATACAACTTGCTGAAAATTTCAGACTCATTCAACGGTTTTTTTATAAAGAGAGCATTGTTCACGAATTTATGGGACAACCTTCGTAAATGCACATGCAAATCATTAAGTTACGATTTACCTTAACTAGAACGTTCAAAACTTGATAGAAATAAAGAGCAGGCCATAGATAAAACAATATATTGATATATTATATGTTAAGTTACCGAATCAGCCTCATCTTTGTGTGAAGCGATGAGAATCACGGGGACATCATTCTCTCGTTCTGTTTCTCTACCACGGATTCGCCTTTTTCCGACATCGCAGTAAGTTTTTATGCACTGAAGCCAGAAGACGATGTAGTCTAAAAAGTAAAATATTGAAAATTATAATTTTTGACAACTAAATTCTTTTATTCAAACAATGGACATGCAAAGCCAAGCATTGATATTTCTGACGATCATATAACACTACTACACTAACCACGTCTATGTTGTGGTCAATATACACGGACATATGTCAAGATAACAAACACTGATCAATCAAATACGGCAAAAAAAAAAAACACCCGGAACTTGAAGACATGCTGTTTCATTGCAATACAAACGAGAGGTCCACTGGCCTAACTGGTCGCAAGCGTATTAAAAGTATCACTGGTCCCAAAGTCTACGGAATCTAAAAAGTCATATTCTGAAAATTTAAACCAAACTGTAATATTCAACGACAGTATCAAACGAGATGTCTCCTTAAAACTTAAATATCTCGAAACTGCTTATACACTAAGGATCATTCTATCTACAATTTGGTAAATGTCCTCCTTCTCTAAATCACTATGCATTTATTTTGCCTTAAATATATCAGGTTTTAAAGAGAATTTATTCACATTGGTCAAATTGTGTTGTTGTTTTTTCGTCCCTCAGGTTTCGGGGGTACATGAGTCCTAAAATGTACAAAATATGTCCCTAAGATGTTTCATACCAGATTTGAAAAGAATTAGATGGTAGTTATCAACAAGGAGTTACAAATGATCAGTTACTCATATGTGTACCTTTGACCAATGGCCATTTTGGCCCCACCCTGTTCACTCGTCCACGACAGTATTTTCTCGTAATTCCAATTTCAAAACAATGCCTAAGATTAACTTGATAGGTTTTTGATATTATCAAACAGAAGTCATTCTCATTTAAATGTACAGTGCCTAATTACATTTAATTATAATTGCTGAATAATTACATAATTAAAAAACGATTAGTGACACCATGGAACAAGTGTACCGCCAACAGTACAATTTACGCCCGTCAGACATTGAAAGGAGAAGGTACGCTTAGCATATGAATTTGGCCTGGTAAAAACAAGAAAAATAAAGTAGAATATGACACACTTTTACCTATCGAAGTCATTGGGAGGCAACACCCTCTCTTCAAATACACAAACGAAATGGCGCCAAATCGTCACATAGTAGAATAATACGCTCCCGAATTTACATGGATCGCTATTTCTTAGCCAAAACTTCAAAATTTTACTTACATTTGTCAATATTAGGATATGAGCACATTCAAGGCGATGGATGATATTTGCGTGTGATAAACGAAGTACTTCGATTAATAATAAAAGGGTTTTTCATCAATCGCCTTCGTTGTGCTCATGGTGAAATTATAAAATCTGACATTTCCGGAAAAAAATTACGCATCACACACATTTGATACTAAGATTACATATATGCGCGACAAATGATAAATTAAGGCGTGTGTTACCTTTTTGTGTAGTACAGATATGATATAAAGAAATATAATAACATTTTTATATTAATTTTTGTGATCATTATACATGTAATTCGGATTTTCAATTCCATTCGGTATTTTTATCTAAAACGATAGTGATATAGTCTACTGTAATATTATCGCTTGTTACATGAACTACACTCATTTGAAATTGTTTGTAATACGACAAGGATAATAATTCTCGACCAACAAAATCTATATTTATATCAATAACACGTAATAGGTCTTCTAGATAAGTAACTAAGTGGGTGAACAGTCTCAATGACATATACAGTGTGTGGAATGACAGTTCAATCGATTGCGGGATGAACCGGGTAAGGTCTAAAAGGACTGAATTGGAACCAATAGAAATCGATCATATTTCAATAGATAATCTTAAAATCAAGTCTGATAAATTAATATGAACAGCATTATTTTGGTGTATTCCCATATTAATGTTTACATGCTCCATGTGAACGTTTACGTGTGGCCTTTACGTTACGGAAGGGGATATATACTGAGAAAAGGCATACAAATATTGTACTGTACTGAATAAAATCAAGAAAAACAATCCCTATCTTTCATACTTATAGACATCTTAAAATATTCAAAATTGAAACATAGCATACATGTATATGTAAAACTTATACGGTACCAATTTTGATGCACCAGATGGGCATTTAGACAAATAATGTCTCCTCAGTGATGCTCAACCGAAATGTTTGAAATCCGAAGTAACTATGAAGTTTTAGATCTAAATAAAGCCAAAAACAGCGTGTCAAACAAGTGGAGCCATATTCGTCCAAGGATAAGAGTTATGCATGAGGGAGATAATCCTTAATTTTGAAATGAATTTCTAAATCTTATAACAGCAATTAAATATACATCCGTGTTTTCAAGATAGCAACGAAGTACTTAGCTACTGGGCTGTAGAGACCCTCGGGGATTAACAGTCCACCAGCAGAGGCCTCGACCCAGGGGTCATAATGTAAAACTTATACGGTACCAATTTTGATGCACCAGATGCGCATTTCGACAAATAATGTCTATTCAGTGATGCTCAACCGAAATGTTTGAAATCCGAAATAACTATAAAGTTTTAGATCTAAATCAAGCCAAAACAGCGTGTCAAACAAGTGGAGCCAAATTCGTCCAAGGATAAGAGCTATGCATGAGGGAGATAATCCTTAATTTTGAAATGTATGTTACTAATATTCTACATAGGCTTAATAAAATTGATAATTTCTTAATAAGATTTAACAAATACGTATAAAATTAAAGATTGCTTTTCCATATGATTTATATTTACATGTACTGTATAAATGCAATCATTATTTTATATTCAAATCAATTTTATCTCATACTATTAAGTTTTACGAACACGGGGTGTTATATTATACCAAAACTAATAGAAACTATTATCATCAGTCGCAAGATGGTAACTAAATCGCTGTAAAATTGTAAAAATGACGTCACAAATCTGGCTAGATTGTGATTTGAATCACTGCCAAGTTGTTTTTACATCACAATGCACTGTGATTTAGGCACTATTTACATTTTCGGCTGAGAGTGCTAAAAAGTCAGCTGAAATGTATTTTCAAAAAAAAAAAAAAAAAAGAAGTGTACACACTAGAAATATATTCATTGCACACACTATTCATCCACATAAGTATTAATTCAGCATATGTCATTAAAATAGAAACTGTCAAAACACGGACAGAAATCAATTTCATCTTAGCTCTTGATTAATAGAAAAGACAATTGAAAAGAAAACCTAACCCATAGAAAAAAAAAAGAATAAATCAATTTCAGGAAAAGAAACTATAATGATAACAACTTAGTAAAGTTTAGTCCAATTTCAAACTGATGTTATACAAGAGGATGACAGGTCCGGTTAACCCATCACATAGGAAATTAGAAATAATAATTCGTAAATGATTAAGAGAAAAAGGGGTTTTAACCATCCGAAGGGAGATTTTTTTTACATGTCATACCACTAGTGTTCGGATTTACACGATGCTTGTCCGGAATTCCCCGACTTTAAACCTACCTTTTATTTCGCTGAGCATGGCGAATTTCAGCGTTATATGTATCAACCATATCAAAACTATATTTTAGGCTTGAAAATCTTCTCTTTCAAAATATGTCCGTCAGAATTTTCTTATTGTAGGAACAAATGATTAAAACGGAAATTAGTTTTGTCGGATTTACCAGAACGTACTATATTGTGTTTTAGAGATGAGTGTGGTTTCCATTCTTTTTAAAAGAGCAAGGGGCAATAAGCTGCCACATATGCCCAACATATTTTTCATATTTCAAACGATTTTAATGTTTAGAAGTTTAATATAGCATTGAAATACACGTTTTTGTCTTTTCAACAGTGATCTAATTAATCTTATTTTACACTGGTAACCAAGATATCCCAGATTAAATTCGTCATATTTTCCCGGAAATCATGTATTTCCGTCAAAACAACATTTTCATGATGAAATTTAGATATATCCGCAGCAAAACAACGGGATGAAATTTAGACAGAAGAATAAAAGTTTATATAGAAATCTCTCTTTAAAATATCTTTCCGTTGTTTTCACACGGACATCACATAATTTTAAAAAGTTGTCGTTTTTTTAACACTCGAATTGCCCGGTTCGGTTTTTTTCTTTTACAAAACAACGCAAGCAGTTCTAAGCAGACGTCAAGTGTAAACAAAGAAAGTGACACAAGCAATGACAACGAGATCGGAGGAAGTTAGGCCCTAATGATTAAAATGCAATACAGAGAAACTGGTAAGAATACTGAGGAGTTTAAATTGTATATAAAAAATTAGCAATATATGCAAAATGCACAACACTGCATGCAGAAACGAGAGGTGTAGATAGTTGACAGCCACCCGCCAAGGTTCTACATAGGCCAAGTACTTACGACACGTTATGTGTCACAATATTATCTTAAATTCCTAGAAGGCCTTTTTAAAAGGTAGTTTTATTTTTAGTTAAAGTGTGATATACTACTTTGATCAACTGTATGTCCATCATCTGTAGCCTGGCCGCCCTAATATTCGATCGTTTGTTGTCAAAGTGGATATGACTAAGAAATGTAGAGGTGTGTAAAAAATGCATACATTGGTACAACCAACGAAAGAATATATAGATATAGACCCGGTGTAGTCTCAACATTGCTGACAACGACAGCTGAACTTAACTCGGCACTATCAATGCAATATATTTTGGTGTGCTATTTTTGAATGGCCTTGCCCTTTATTTATTTTTTTCTTGTAGGTGTGAAGTGAATTCGTCCCCTACGCAAATGACTCCTTTACGAAATTTTAAATATACTCGGCCAAGCCGAAATATTGCAATTAATTACAAAGTGATTAATATTATTATTATTTAAGTCTACTGATTTTGAGCCCTTTTCCCCCTCAACTAATTTAGAAGTTGAATCAGTTAAAAAGATAAACAGTAATAATCAAAACATAAATATTAAGTATATATATTTTTTAAATTCAAATACCATAGATGACTCAACTTTATGTTTAGTATGCTATTTATTTTATTGGAATTTGTTTTAAAATAATTAATTTAGAACTCAAATCATTTGTGTTGAATTCATTATTTTGAAATCTAAAGCATTTGTCTTTAAGACATTGACAGTTCAGTTTTGATTAACAAAAAATTAATTATGTTGTGGAAAAAGAAGTTGACATATTTATGGCACAACATTGTTTTTCTTATGCTCCTGTAATGAGAGTTTTGGAAGCATATATAGTTTTAAGCTTGTCTGTCTATATGCATAAACTTTAACTTTGGCCATAACATTTTGAATGGTTAGTATTAAAAGGGCGTTATGTTTCACATGTGTCCTTTTTGGTACCAAAATTTTTAATCTCGTGATTTGACATTTTCTGTTTGAACTACTTTTGAAGACGGATTCACAAACAAGGTGTCCCTTGAGTGCCAAACATTCTATTACCACCCCCCCCCCCCAAAAAAACCCCCAACACATAAGGGGTGTTGTGTTAATTGAGGGATCATAGTTTAATGAATAATACGAAAGTAAATCAACTTATTTTGTGTAAACATTTGAAAAATTATTTTAATGAAGATATATTAAAATGATCTCTTTTCAATGGTTATTTGAAATGATTAAATGATGCGCGCATTAATTCAATTATTGCTGTCTTTAATAATTCAATTGATGAGAGCATCAATTCCGTACAAATATTGCTCGCAATAATTAATTTAGAGCTCGGTATAAATATTTTGATGATCTCTTTAATTCAATTGAAGATATCTTTAATTATTTACAATGTTTTTGTATAAGGAATTAATGCGTGCATCATTTCTTTTAAAGAGAGCAACAATTCATTTAAAGAGATCATTAATTCAGTTGTGGATATGTTGAATTGAAGATATCTTTAATTATATAGTTGCTCTCTCTTAAAGAATTATTGCTCTCTTCAACTGAATTAAAGATATCATTAAATCAATTATTGCTCTCATCAAATGAATTAATGCGCACATCATTTTTTAAAGAGAAATATAATGATTACTTACATGTAAGTTTTGGAATAATTATGATGAATATCGATATCTCAAATTATATAGTTACTCTCTCTAAAGAAGGTATTGCACACATCAATCACAGTAATGATATTGATTAAGAGTGCAACAATTCAATATATAGGAGTATAGTCACAATATCATATTTTATGAGCTGAAGAGTAATATCCTGTAACAAACGGAGTGATTTCAGCTTCTCCATCGTAAACTAATCATAGTTATTAACAATATTCCATTATCACCTGCATATGTGTTTATTATACACCTATCGAAGATGGGATGTATTACGCCATACCCCTCTCTGTCTGTCAGTCTGTTTGTCCATACGTTGTAGGCAAAATGCAAAATGAACAGTAAGCTCCAGGATTTTACAACTTGTTACATTTGATCACCTTGATGAGAAGAACATGTCTAATTGTTTTCAAAGGTGAAAGGTCAAAGTTGTAATATCAGTTAATAGAAAACCTTGTAGGCAGAATACAAACCGAAATATTAGGGTTAGGACTGTCAAACTTGGTACACATACTCCTAATGTCAAGTGCAGGAGGTCTTTTTTCTTCAAGGTCAAAGGTCAATGTCGTAGTATCACTTAGGAAAACCCTGTAGGCAGAATACAGACTGAACCATTGGGGCTAAGGTAGGATAGTCAAACTGGGTACACATACACCATATGCCAAGTGGAGTTTGTCTATTGTTTCTCAAGGTCGTAGTACATGAGTCACTTATTAAAGAAACCTTGTTCTCCTTTTCCATATTTTTTTTTCGCTATGAATGCAGGCTGAAATTTTTTCAGAACCTCTCTCAGATAGAAATACAATTACAAAATCTATTCACATTTCAACTTGATTGGTCCACAATGAACTACTTTAGGGCTAAAAGTAGGTTAAATTGATTTCTGGATTTTTCCCTATCATTAATACAGATATTGCATTGAAGTTCTTACAAATTGTAAATACATCTAAGATATTTTTTTTTTCTTTTAAGAATATGCATAGAGGTGGACCAAAGGAATACCCATGTGTTTCATGTGGCAGAAGAACAAAAACTGACCAAAGGCGATTCATTATTGGATCTTCATACGAAAGTTACAGAGTGTACCTTGGCATCACCACCTGTCAGGAAAAAGACGTAACTTGTACTAACTGCTATTCCAAGTTTTACAGAGCAAATCATATTCGGAATTCAGTTGACAAAACTACATATTGTGTTTCAAATTCATTGTATGACAGTGATCCAAATTATGAACCACCAGTTAAAACAAGAAAGACATTGTGCGTGAAAAGCCCAAAAGTGATTCCTCTTCCAATATAGTATTCTGGGAAGAGCCATTCCAGTTGTGTAATTTGCAAAGGAAGAGACTCTAAGTTGCTAACAGTGTCTACATATATCAGACACAGAATATTTATTAGGACAGGTCACATGTTACTGCCTGGAGCAAGGTGCTGCCAGATACATATGACATCAGATTTCTCTCTAAGGGAAGATGCTATCAAGTTTCTGGCAACTGCTTCCACTGAATGTCAAACCTTTTTCAACAAAAGTGACATATATTCACTTATATCATCCATCAGATCAGTTGCTCTCAGGAATGAAAAATGCAGATTAGACGTTGATATCAGCAAAGGACTTGCTGATTCAGATTATATGACTTTAACCGGGATTTCAAAGGAAAATTTTGATGATGTTATATCTCATTGCCAGTCAATCCGATCAACAAAGAGTCGTAGCTTAAGAACATGCATTGCCCTTTAGTTGGTGAAGTTAAGGACTGGCCTTTCAAATCAAATGTTGTCGACACTATTTAACATTGAAAAAAGTGGCGTAAGGAGAGCATTAAGAACAGCACGAAAGGAGTTGACAGAAACGTTTACACCAAATTATATTGGTTTTGATCATATATCAAGACGAGATGTTATTGAGAACCACACAAGACCACTAGTTCAAGAGATAGTTGGCAGTATCGTAGAGAAACCTGCAATCCTTGTGGTGGATGGAACATACGTATACATACAGAAAAGCAGCAACTTCAAATTCCAACGCCGTTCCTTCAGTCAACACAAAAACCATCCACTAGTGAAGCCTATGGTTATCGTGTCAACTACAGAATACATTGTGTCTGTTCTCGGGCCATATCTCGCCGACAACAAGAACAATGATGCAAACATTTTGAAGCATTCCATCAAAACCAATGTGGAGGATATTCAAGATTGGTTACAGTAAGATGATATCCTGGTAGTAGACCGTGGATTCAGGGATTCCATTGACTTTCTTGACAGTTTAGGAATCAAAGCCCATATGCCAGCCTTCCTTCCTAAAGGGCATAAACAACACACAGTGGATGAGGTACATTGTACTTTTCTGAATTTTAAAGTAATTGAATGTACAAAATACAGGGTTTATCACCACATTATAGATTAAAAGAAATAACCATGAGGTTGCATATTTATAATTTTTAAAGTCTTGTTTTCAGGCTAATTCAGCTCGATTGGTCACCGAAATCCGGTGGATAGTTGAATCTGTCAATGGTCGGTTAAAGCAGTGGAGGTACCTACAGAACGTTGTGCCAAATACACAGATCCCCTACATTGAAGAGTATGTTTGCCTGATTGTTGCACTCTGTAATAAGTACCGATGGCCTCTTAACCAGGGAAATCAAGACAGTGACCAGATTTTGGGAGCCAAAATGAAGGTATTGATGTCAACAATCTGTGATATACACTTTATTATATTTTCACAGATAAATCAAGTGTATAGAGTATGAGAATCTGCTTGTAAAAGATATGCATGTATAATTCCAATGCTATTTATTACAATTATTTTGAATGGACAAAAATAAAGCTGAACGAGAATTTACATATCAATAATTCCGAAAACGCGATGAATTCATACATGCCTGAAATCAAGTAACGTTGTGTTGGGAAACTATTCATTTTTTTAAAATTGTTAATGCAGTGAATGAATTGGAATTATAAGAATCAAACATTCTTTTTGAACAATTTATCGATGTGTAAACTCTGAACATTTTACTAACAAACTTAACATAAAAGTGCTTTGTACTTTTATTCAGTTTATGAGTAAAATGTCCAGAGTTTACACATCAGTGTTTAATCATATAATAGTTCATATTATTACCTGATATTATCAATTGTTAACTTTTACAAAATCAAAAAGCAATTATGCATCAAAATTATTCTTTTACAATATTATTGTAGTATCTAGCATCACAGAGAAACATGCTCCAAGAAAGAGTGGAATCTGAGGCACTGTATAGAAGAATCAGCTCATGGAAGGCCTTAGATGCTGAAGACTGTGTAGTGGAGTTTCCAAGGCTCTCTCCTGATGAACTCCGCAACTTGACAGTAGGTATATACCAACTGAAACTTGCCAGGAGTTACACTACAGAGCATCTCAGTGAAGATGATGACTACATCATCATGGTGAATTCTGAGATTTCTGATGTCCTGCGTGTCCGAATCCAGAGTCGCCACATCTCTTCCAAGCAGTACCTACTGTGGATTCAGTACTCCAATGGAAGTGTGACAGGCTGGTACTGTCAGTTTCGGGCAGGTGCACGAGTTGTTGGGGCATGTGCGCATGTGGCCTCAGTACTGTGGTATCTAGGATATGGACGGCACACAGAATCCATCACAGGTGTGCAGAACTGGGCAAACTATCTGGAAGATGCTGCTGTGATTCCAGAACCGATGGATGAATCGGAAAGTGAGGACAGTGCCACAGAAGAGTAGTCTGCACGTGTATAGTGCAAGGTGCTATTAAAGTATTTTTATGTAAGAAGTCTTAATGCATGTCCTGGATGCCACAATTTGTTACAATATTTTTGCTACAAAAGTTATACACTGTTTCCAGAAATCTGTGATATTTTGTGTAAAAATGAGGAATTTAGGCATATCTATTGTTCTCAATTTTTTCCAATACAATACTGTGTAGTGGGTTCTAACATATGCAGTTGATTTTTGTGTTATTTTTTGTTTGCTATAAAAGTTATTCACTGTTTCCAGAAATCTGTGATTTTTTGTGCGAAAATCGCTTGTTTTCCCCCAAAATGAGGAATTTAGGCATATCTATTTTTCTCATTTTTTTCCAATGTAATGCAGTGTAGTGAGTTCTAATTTATGCAGTTGATATTTGTGTTAATTTTTGTTTACTATAAGTTGTTCAATGTTTCCAGAAATCTGTGTTTTTTTGTGCAAAAATCGCTTGTTTTCCCCCAAAATGAGAAATTTAGGCTTATCTATTGTTCTCAATTTTTTTCCAATATAATACTGTATGGTGAGTTCTAACATATGCAGTTGATTTTTGTGTAATTGTTTGTTTGCTATAAAAGTTATTCACTGTTTCCAGAAATCTGTGATTTTTTTGTGCAAAAATTGCATGTTTTCCCCCCAAATGAGGAATTTAGGCTTATTTATTGTTCACATTTTTTTCAATATAATGCTGTATAGTGAGTTCTAATATATGCAGGTGATTTTTGTGTTATTTTTTGTTTGCTATAAAAGTTATTCACTGTTTCCAGAAATCTGTGATTTTTTTGTGTAAAAACCAGTCGTTTTACCCCAAAATGAGGAATTTAGGCATACTTATTGTTCATAATTGTTTTCAGTGTAATCCTGTATAATGAATTCTAACATGTGGAAATGTTTGTTTTGTTATTTCTTGTTTGATATAAAAGTTATTTATTGTTTCCAGAAATCTGTGATTTTTTGGTGCAAAAATCGCATTCCCCCCCCCCCCCCCAAAATGAGGAATTTAGGCTTATCTATTGTTCTCAATTTTTTTTCAATGTAATGTAGTGTAGTGGGTTCTAACATATACAGTTGATTTTTGTGTTATTTTTTGTTTGCTATAAAAGTTATTCACTGTTTCCAGAAATCTGTGATTTTTTGTGCAAAAATTGCATGTTTTCCCCCAAAATGAAGAATTTAGGCTTATTTATTGTTCACATTTTTTTCTTCAATATAATGATGTATAGTGAGTTCTAATATATGCAGTTCATTTTTGTGTTATTTTTTGTTTGCTATAAAAGTTATTCACTGTTTCCAAAAATCTGTGATTTTTTTGTGTAAAAACCAGTCGTTTTACCCCAAAATAAGGAATTTAGGCATATTTATTGTTCATAATTGTTTTCAGTGTAATCCTGTATAATTAATTCTAACATGTGGAAATGTTTGTTTTGTTATTTCTTGTTTGATATAAAAGTTATTTATTGTTTCCAGAAATCTGTGATTTTTTGTTGTTTTTTCATTAATTTGCCCCAAAATTAAGAAAACATATCAAAATCAATATAAAAATAGCTGAAATTGATGACACTAATCGCAATTAATCAGAATAACAGTAAAATATAGTGTTTTAACATTGGGCAAATTTTGGCCCTTAATGCCCCTTGTCCTTTCTTATTCAAAAAGCTATATATATATAGGCCTATATACATTGTAGTTAAAAAAAACCCGTTTTAAATGTTCTAATATTTAAAATAATTTGCATTTATGTTTTTGACTACAGAGACCATAAAAACGAATAAACACATCATCTATGTACACTGCGTTGATGAAAATTTGAACAATGATAAAATATATTATAGTTATTATAATAATAATGCTTTATAAAGAGAAGGTAGCCCTATTAATACAAGGCATTATTCTTCCCCGGGGCCTTCTGAAAAACAAACAATATAGGTCTACACAGCGATACGTACAACCAAAGATAAACATCTAAAGATAGATTCCGTGATTATATGTATTACAAAATTATATTTACGACAAGTATGGATGCCATGTAATACACGAGGGAAAAAAAGATGGGGGTTAACAAAATACATCCATATATTTTCAAATACATACACATGTATACAGAACATGTATTCAAAAATTAAAAAAATAACGACAGTTAATTATAAATGTTTCCATATTTCTTCTAAAAACAATAAGAGACAGTCTGATTAAAATCACTTCGCTCGATATACGGACAGTTGCTGCGTGGGAGCGACTGTCCATATATCTAGCGAAGTGAGAGGTTTGATTTTAATCATAATGAGTAAGAGACGGTAATAACTCTATATCTAATGTCACCTCATTAGATACATCTACGCCTGAGTACTGGAGAGCGTTTTTGAAACACAATTGTTCGATGTTTCGGTAAACAAAGATTGTAATTTAATTCGGGACGCATGGACAGGGGATGCTTACTCCTCCTAGGCACCTGATCCCACCTCTGGTGTGTCCAGGGGTCCGTGTTTGCCCAACTATCTATTTTGTATTGCTTGTAGGAGTTATGAGATTGATCACTGTTCGTTATCTTCACCTTGCATGGAATAGGAATCATGAATTTCAGAAAAAAAATCTCGTCGATTTTTTTAGAGCTCATACCATTAAAAGTGTCTTACAATAGAATACACGTAATTACTTCACATTTAACCATCTTTAGTCTAACTTTCAAACAAGGGTTTCGATTGCTATGGTCATGATTGATTTAAATACACGTTATTTTTTAGATAGTTTTTGATTATGATATTTCTATAATGTTATTGAAAAGAATATTTATATGTGTGTATCAACAAATTCTTAAAAATTATCCAAAGGATTTTAATTAACAAGGTATATTAAACTATTTTTTTCTGTATAAGAATTGAGAAAACGTCATCAGACACAGGTTAAAGACGCAACGTTAAATCTTGCACTCGCAAAATACCAACTTTGCTACTTCATATCACCAAAAATATACATAATACATGAATATAATCACTATATATAGAAAGTACACACCCTTTATAGTATTAGGACATAGAATTACCAACTTCTGAAAATAGGCCAAAATTGACCCTTAGTGTACCTTCTCCTTTAACCTGGAAGCATATTATGCACTCTGAATTGATACAATACATATTCTGAATAAAAAAAAAGCCTTAAAGTTGGCCATGATGCACCCGTTTATCTGACATGTGAACTGATTATGTATTTCTCTGAGAGGGAGTTTGTTACAAAATGTCAGTGTAATATCTATTTATGATGATACGTCCAGGAAACTATTTGATCTACTTTTAGCCCTAAAGTAGGTCTCGGGGCACCAATTAAGTTGAAATGTAAACTGATTATGTATTTCACGGAGAGGGAAATTGTGGTATAATTTCATAGCAATACTTGTAACCATACTTAAAAAAAATCTGGGAAACTGTTTGACCTATCCTACCCCAAAAGTAGGTCATAATGCACCAATTGAGCTGAAATGCTAAATGCACTTGTATCCCTTCGATAGGAAGTCTTTGACTAAATATTAGAGAAATATCAGTATCCATAATGAGAAGAGCCCAGGCAACTGTTTGACCTATTTCAACCCAACAGTAGGTGAAGGATGGACCAATCTAGCTAAAATCCAAACTGAACTATTACATTGTATTCCTCCGATAGGAAGCATTTGACTAAATATCACACTGGGAAACTGTTTGACCTATTTGTAGCCCAAAGGTAGGTCATAATGCACCAACGCAGCTGAAATGCAAACTGAACTTGTATGTCTCCATGAGAAAGCCTGTCACTAAATTTCAGAACAATATCTGTATTTATAATGAAAACAAGTTTGGAAAACTGTGTGGCCTATTTTAGCCCAAAAGTTGGTAAAGGAAACACTAATCCTGCTGAAATGCAAACTGAACTGCGAGGGAGCTGATGACTAGATATCAGCTCAATATCTGTATCGTAATGGAAATAGCCCGGAAAACTGTTTGACCTACTTTTAGTCCTAATGTAGATCACAGACGGACGAGTCAATCCAGCTGAAATACAAACCGAACTTGTATTTCTCTGAGATGATGCTTATGTGTAAATTTCAGAGCAACATGTGTATCTGTAACGAAAAAAAGTCCGATAAACTGTCTTCATATAGTCCTCAAGTAGGTCAAGCATGGATCAATCCAACTAAATCGCAAACCCGCTCTTACAATTCTTGGGGGAGATATTGTGACCAAATTTCAGATACTGAAAAAGTCTGGCAAACATGACCTCGGACGAACGGACAGCCAACCAGTCAGCCGCACAGACAGCGCCATGCCATGATACAGACATATACAAATTACAACTAGTTGAACAATCTCCGTTTTCCTCATCGAAGGAGAAT
The DNA here is from genome assembly GCF_947568905.1 of Ostrea edulis. Classification (NCBI taxonomy): domain Eukaryota; kingdom Metazoa; phylum Mollusca; class Bivalvia; order Ostreida; family Ostreidae; genus Ostrea; species Ostrea edulis. Next base: position 84,551,780 of record NC_079166.1, on the reverse strand, counting down.
GACCTCCGAAATATTTCTGAAAGTATCAACGGCGATATTGGTGTTATTTGCATATAATGGATGGAAATAGGCTACAAACTCGGAAGTAGAGGGGGGGGGGGGGCAGGGCTCGAAATTAGCGAGAAATAATCGCAAAATGCGAGTACATTTGAAAAATAGCGAGTAAAAATAGTGGACACTCGAAAATCTTAGCGAGTGGTGATTTACAAACCATGATCGTATCGTATCCGTTTTATACGGTGATGCGCAATTAGCTTTTCTGAAACTTGCGCTCAGAATCATACAAACGCTTACATGAACGACCGATTTCAACAACCGTTTCTATCCGGATTTTTCTTTTATGATTTTTTAAGAAACCCGGTGTCAAACAAACATTTTAGAGGTCGGACATCGCATTATGATGAAAAATATAGATATGTGCCACGGGTCCTATTCACTTATAGGGGTGATTAAATTGAATTCCAAGTATGTTATTCATTTATCTTTAAAAAATCGGAGTCTATGTTTTACCAAGTCGTCCGGTAGTCATTTTTATCAGAATGACCTACGCGGTATCTACATTAGTTTATTGTCTTATTGATGTCGGGTTGTAGTGATGACACGAGTGCACTGCTCGGCGCGTAGACGATTATCAAAAAAGTCCATGGGACTCGTGATAGTGCTGCTTCTAAATCATGAGTCCGGGATTCGCTTTAAAAATTACTAGTGACACCCCTGATGTGGCACGAAATTGTAAAACATTGGATCTAGACCTGCGGTAAACAGGTTGTGGATTAGAGGTGCGATGGTCAAGATACCTAAACATTGCACCATATGACTTACGTAACTTGGTGTATTGTCCAAACGATGCCTGTTGCCCCACTAGGCTCAATAATGATGGGAAAAATCATTGATTTAAAAAAACTATGAAAAAGATACTAACTGCTTCATTATTTTTACTGTAGCTTGTAAGTTTTCATTTTAGCCTGTGGATTTTTTACCCACAGGCGAAAATTAGCCTGTGGTAGAAAAAGTTAATTTCGACCCGGGGGGGGGGGGGGGGTAAACTCCAGACACGCCTACGTCAATTGATGTACTTATCCCTCCCGTCCCCGAACATCCCGACTGCCCGGCATGTTTATTCAACCCTGCGTGGCAGAAAACAGTAGACCGACTAATACAGAAAACCCATGTGCAAGAAATTTTGGAACATACTGTGCCATCGCGGAGTATGACGGGACAGAAGCTACATAGAGCGAAATCCGCGCCATCAATATGGGTATTAGATGAGAGAGGTTTATTGGGCAGTCAAATGGAACAAGAAGGAAAGTAACATTAAACTGCGTCGTCCGACAAGTCCGGGGTCCTGCAAACCTTATCTACATGGAAGATAGTTGGCAGTTATTAAATTGTAAATAGACAGTATATATTTAGTCATTAAGAATACAGAACTTTACATTTAAATCTAAAATTTAAAAGATCGCATTTCTCTGATAGCTAATGTCCCACAAAATAGTCCTCATACGTATTTGTAAACGTTGTTTATAGAAAAAAAACCTGTGATAACCTGAAACACTTCCTGTGCATATCAAAAGTATAAACAACAGCCCGAAGGAAGTTCAAGATGACGAACAATGATAATCTCAAAAGTCCTATCAGCAAAACAAAATACATAGTTGGGCAAACACGGATTCCTGACACACCAGGGATGTGATCAGGTGACTAGATCATCTGTCGGGTAAAATCCAGGTAAATAACAACGACCGTGGATGAGCTCCTCCCACAACCAGTGATCCGTGAATGCCAGTAACCTGCCTCAATTTAAAAACTGATCATACACAGAACAAGCTCTTGCGTGCCGAATCAGTTGAAGGATATAAACAGCATATGCTGATGATAATGGAATACTGCTACAGAAATATGGGAAGTGGAATACTATATACCAAGTTTGGTCCCACCCTTGAGTCAGAACCTCTACCCCGGGGATCATAACATTTACCCTTATGGTAGAGGTCTCCCTACTTTGAATCACTGTGCATTTAGTTTTTATACATATAGATTGTTACAGAGAAGATGTTTGAAATTTTGTCATATTTTGCCCCGTCCCGAAGACCCCGGGGTGCAGGAATCCTAAAATTTACAACCCGATGTCCCAAGGATGCTTTAAACCATATTGTTGGTCCCACCCTGTTACCAGAATTTCCACTCCTGTGACCAAGAAAATTACGGTTTTGGTAAAGGGCTATCTGCTCATTCTAAATATCCATTTACTTTCGATTTAGTATCAATAGCAACAGAGATAGTTTACTCATAAATACTTCATTCACTGAACGGAGACAAAACCTCTCCCCCTGGATATCATGAAATTAACAGGTTTGGTAAAATGCTCTACATCATTTTGCATTTAGTTTTTATTTTACGCATGCACGGTGGTAGAAAAGAAACGGAGTTGTAAGAGTCAATATATGCCCCTCCCGTCTCAGAGATCCTTCATACCAGTTTAATTGTTAACACCCGACGACGGATGCAGACCATTTGAATAGGTTTCCTAAGTTAACGGTAGTAGGGCAAAAACGTCACTTGGAAACATGTCTTTTTATTGAAATATAAAACAAATGATTGAAGAATGCCGTAAACAGATCCTTTTTTAAAAAAAAATCCATGACACGCCCATGTCATGTGACATTCAACCTAAACAGACAAGAAGCAGGGACTCAACATTTTATACCAGGTGGTATTCTGAAAGTTTTGAAAGCATTTAATGAGATGACTCTGAAATGTTGCACACTGTGGCCGAACATGGAATGCGTTAAATCCCAAGGACAAATATCAAAACTAACCAAAGTAACTGATTTTGTTTTCGACGTGCGATATGAAGGAATACCCAGTAGAGGAATATTGACTCCAACCTTGAACAAAATTGTGAACAGCAAGCATACCAAACTGTACATGTACAACTCAACTGCAAACTGAAAAACCAGTCAAATTGATTTGAAAATTTTAGTTCAATGTGTGATATAAAGAAGTACCATCATAGGTCCAGTTGTGAAATAAGGATCCAATTGGGTCGTGGCGATCCTTGTTATGCTCGTGAACTTTCTCTGTCATATTTTTGGACATGTCAACGACTAACATATAGAACGCTCTTCTGGACAGGTAAACCTGATGACAGGCATAGTACGCCACTTGTCCAGCAAAATCTGTCATGCTTATCAGCTGTTTATCACTGTGGAATACTGAAGAGTTTCCTTTGTAATCTGAAATACAAGTTTCATTGAATGAGTGTATTCGAGGTATACTAATATAACATTTCCAAAATATAGATTTCGGAATACCGTGTACCGATAAAAATAATGTAATAAAAACAACATATTTGTCGAAATATTCTGATTTCAATCGTTGCAAATTAAAATAAAAATAAAAACCTACTTTTCAGTGTGCCAGATTCTATTTCAAACAAATCCTCATGGACCTCCAGACCCACAGTTGTCTCCGTGGGTCGGTCTTTATCTGCTGTCTCTCTGTTCTGAAGCTTTCTAAGAAGTGTTGTTTTTCCTGCGCCTGCGCATCCAACAAGCATACCTCTAGCACAGTACAGTTTCTTTCGTCCTTGTTCTTTACTACTTTTTACATATCTCCGCCTTGCATCAATGCCCCATTTCATTACCTCCTCAGGAACGTTTACTGAATAAAACAAAAAGAAGGTACAAAATGACAGTTCTAATGATAACCTGTGATCAATTGCTACTTCATTCTCTAACCGACCCACTGTAAAACTTGAACAATCACTTATTTTCAACATTGAATGATAATTTCACTCTGATTTTCAGAAGGGAGTACACCCGATAAGGTGATGTATGGGAGTGGTCAAATTCAAACACTCTGTTTATGGATTTTAATCAAATTGTCACAAAAGAGAGATATATGCACTGGAGAACCTACATATAACAGCTGATGAATGTTGGGTAGAATGAGACAAAGAAAGAATTATCAATTTAGATATAGTTTTTTATAGAAATGTAAATGCAAACCACAAGAAACATTACATATATGTACTTCAAATCCCTCGGATAATTCCATGAATACATGTACCCCACTTCAAGTTTTATTAAATTGATGAATGCTTTATGCTATAATAAGATTCTGCGTGTGAAATGTCAGTGTTAAATAAGAATTACATATAGAATATCACACTCTAATGTTGATCTCGGACCTGGGATTGGCCCCGAGATCACTCGAGGGGCAATCCCAGGTCCGAGATCAACATTAGAGTGTGATATTGTTTATATCATATACCTAAAACACAACAAGTTGATAAACATTTTTTTTAAAATGGGGGGGGGGGGGGGGGTATTGACCCAAACATAAATACATGGTATACTGTACAACGATATTTGACTATTTTATTCCTTCAGTGAGTTTACTTTAATGGTTATGTTTCGAGTACTATTGGCATTGTGAAGCATGCTAAAATCTGAGTTTTGTAGCTTTATTCCACTGCTGGTCACAATAATTGGATGATTAATCATGGACATCCCCTCATGTGGTCTAGAATCTAAACGTTTCATTTAACTGAACTGCTTGGCTGAGAAACTCGTCATATTTATCTCTGTGCTGTTCATGTACATGTATATTCTATTCTAGGGGCTTGCTTATGAATACTAAAATTGGAAATAAGTGAATTATTTTTATTTCTTTTTTCGGATTTACCAAACTCGCCCGTTTTCATTATTTCATATAATTTGTAAGAGTTGTAGAACTTTGTTTACGTGGCGTCATCGTGTGAACGGGAATGTTTACAGATCTGATGCCGCTATTTATTTGCTTAGGGAATGTTACCTTATACTGAAGTAAGTTTTTTTTTTACCGTTTCCCATCTGTTTAGCATCTATTTAGTCGTTGAAAAACGTCGGAGGATATTGGTTCTGCTTTTCTCGTTTTATTGCCAAGTCCTCGGGATTTTAGATTTCAGAAATCGTTTTAAAGCAGTTTTTTACATCAAAATTACCGTAAATTAACATTTTTATCTCCATTAGGACCGGGAATTTCTAATAATGCTTTAGTTTCACCCTCCATAATCCTCCTACTATTTTCTGTCACCTAGAACGTTGATTGTTTTTAAATGAAGTTAAACGTGTTATTGTTCTAAATAAACAATTGTTACTTGGGTTACCCCCCTTTGCTTAGATACTCGCTACAATTTAGCGCTGTTTTTGAAAACGTTTTTATTTAATTTTTCTGCTTAAATTAAATTTTGTCGTGGAAGAAAGTATTATACTTGAAAAAAAATTGTGTCTAACATCATTTTTTCATGTAGTTATGTTAGATTTCAAAAGATTAAAGAAGAAATAGCCATTTGAAATTTGAGGGCGAGACAGCCCCTTGACAACGGGCCGAGACAGAGATATCTCGGCCCTTAGGGCGAGACAGCCCTACCTACTTGCAGCCGTCTCACTCTAGCCAAGATAGGTGTATCAGGTATATGATATAGTAGATATATCACACTGAGATATTTTGTTTACGTATATGAAATGGTGACCTATGTTCAATTAATGTTATAAAAATCATTATTATATACTTTCAATTTCATCTCTTCTTTTTTCTTTAAAAGTTTGCGGGCATATATCACACGATATATGCCCGCAAACATTCTGACCCGCAAACATTACGTCACAATCAAAATTCTACGCCGTTAATTTTCAAATTTTTCGTGTTTTTCATCTTTTACTCAGTTAAACAGATGAAGTTATTGTTAAATATAAAATAATTGTTAGTTTCTAAATGAAATTGAAAGTATATAATAAAAAGGTTATAGACTTTGTATGGGAAATATGACGACCTCGTTTTTTGTCGCGAACGGACCTCGCAAGCTCGGTCCGTCTACGCGCCAAAAAACTCGGTCGTCATATTTTCCCATACAAAGTCTATAACCTATAAATATCCCATACTGCGTTGGAAAATGGTTTCTTCTCACAGGAATCAATGTTAAACTTCAGAGGTTAGCGAAAATTTAAAAATGGGAACATATTACTTATGACTGTGTGCATTTTATTAAGTTAAGGGGGGGGGGGGAACTTTAATGGCAGTAGCAAAAGCAACTGACCGTACAAAATGCCTTAAAGCAGAACGGTTTAAAAGCCATGTCGTTTAAAACTGAAATTTAAACCAATCGCCATTTACAAATTTGTTCAGTGGTAGCGAACCATAGTGAGACCTGTTTGGTTACTTTAATTTGATAAATTCTTATCATATACAAAAATCAAGCAGGTTATATATATTAGATAAAATTCAATAATTTGAAGTTTAGTATCACATGTATACACATGCATATTCATTGTTATGGGAGCGTTATCAGAGTGCACACTGTTAGAACTGCCTATATTGAGACAGTGGTTATGTAAGGGTGAATGCTGATAGTGCAGTCTGTATAGAGACAGGGGTTGTGTAAAGATGAGTGTTTTGAGCGTAGCCTATACATGCACATGGTCTGCATCATTGACACTTGTGCTCATGTAAAATTGAGATTTCATAGTCATTGAAATGTAAAAAAAATATTTGCGGTCATTTTTTGCCGCTTGCATCAATATATTTTTGTTATTCCAAGTATATATTTTTAGTATATTGTTATTTTTATCTAAAGCAATGATATGGTGTACAACTCACTGTCATACAATCTCGCTTTCTATGTTATTATAACACTGCCCCGAAACAGGACGCTGATGTAAGGTTGACACTGGGATATTCCAATGTCAGGTTGTAATTGTTTTAATTACGCGTACAGGTGGTAGTAAGTTATAACAAAATATACAACATGAAACCAATTCTGTATAACTGCATCCGTGTTACAAATGGCGTCCGAGTTAACGATCTCGATTTACAGGGGTGTTTAAATCCTTCCGAGAACAATCACAGACTCACAGTGCTGTTTATAAATGTACCAAAACACTCGGCGTTCTAAATATACATAATAAAAATGTCTTCCTATAAACAAAATATTCACAAGGTATATAATATCGCAATCTTGGTTTTCATTTTTAATCAGCTGCATCGCTTGGAATTATCGGGGAAATATTCAATAAAATATGATAATTAGACCTCTATCGTTTAAATTGACTTTATTTCCAGTGAGATGTAAGACCTTGACAGAGTTGCTTCCTAAACGATAGGGGTCTAACCATCATATTGTATCGAACATTTCTCGCACTCTTGATAAGGTGTATACGTGAAACATATTAGTGTCACGATATCATCAAGGGCGGATCCAGGAATTGCGGTTAGGGGGCGAAACTTTATGCGACCCGGGGTCTATGTGACGTCTTGTGATCCCCAGTGCGTCCAGGGCGAAACCCTGGTGAGGGTCAAGGGAGCGAAGCTCCCGTAAACTCCTGGATTTTACAGATTAAATAGGACTTGAAATATGTCTCTTTTATAGTCATTTTTTCTATTTTCTATCACTTTTATTAAGGTGAGATTAATAAAATGACGCAAAAGTTAAAGGGTTTGGGAAAAAAATTAAGTTCTCTAAATAAAATGAATTAAATAAATCAAACGATGTTTCCGAGAGTGGAAGAGTGGAAGAGACCACGATTTACCTTAAATTTGAAAACTTTAGGGGGGGGGGGGGCGTCGGCTGCGACACCCCCCTTAACTTTTCCACTGATCATATATAATTTCTCTCGTTCCGTGTGGATCCGGGTTACAATAGGTCCCCAGTACCCCTTGTTTATTGTAAGAGGCGACTAAATGGGACGGTCCTTTGGATGAGACCGCAAAATACCGAGGTTCCGTGTCACAGCAGGTGTAGCACGATAACGATTCCTTCCTGGTCAAAGCCGCAAGCTCCGAACATAGGTCAAAATGGTGCAGCCCTTCACCAATAATGTTGACGTCTCCATATTAATGAAGCACTCTCGGGACGGAAGTTAGTTAATATACAATCAATCAATCATATCACTCCCCTTATTTTACGTATGGTATGTGCGAAGATGAAATCAATATCATATTGGGACATTAATATCACCCCTTTATGTTCTCCTTATTATCACTGCATTTTAAGAAAATCTAATTTACATAATTATTGCGACCAGATGCAGTAAGTGTAAACGTACAACGATGTACAGCATCAATTGCTTGTTGTTGTTGTTTTTTTTTTTACATATATATATATATTTATTATATACTTTCAATTTCATCTCTTCTTTTTTCTTTAAAAGTTTGCGGGCATATATCACACGATATATGCCCGGAAACTTTCCGGCCCGCAAACATTACGTCACAATCAAATTTCTACGCCGTTAATTTTCAAAAATTTCGTGTTTTTCATCTTTTACTCAGTTAAACCGATAAAGTTATTGTTAAAAATAAAATTATTGTTAGTTTCTAAATGAAATTGAAAGTATATAATAAAAAGGTTATAGACTTTGTACGGGAAATATGACGACTTCGTTTTTTGTCGCGAACGGACCTCGCAAGCTCGGTCCGTCTACGCGCCAAAAAACTCGGTCGTCATATTTTCCCATACAAAGTCTATAACCTATAAATATATATATATATATAGAGAGAGAGAGAGAGAGAGAGAGAGAGAGAGAGAGAGAGAGAGAGAGAGAGAGAGTAAATAAAGAATTCGGTATTTGATACAGTAAATACATCCAATAATAAAAGTCCAGAAACACAAAACTCGAATAACATTTCACTGTTAGCGCTTTCGGCTTTAATGCCTCTTCAGACAGTTATAAAATGAAATAATATTGCTAAGTAACGTCAACATATCACGACGTAGGTAATTGTCCTTTGTGACCTCATAATAAATTACACTGGTAGCGGTATAATACACACAATATTAGACAAAACTTGGAAATCAATTACAAAGTTCAGTTCAATTTTACACAGTTATTTTCTATTAAGTTTGGGATTAAACAATTTTATAAAGTATTCCTCCTTTGTAACTCTGGAAATTTCGCAGTCATTGTACATTTTATAAAATGGAAATATGTTGAAATCTCCATGACCACAATTGGCAAAATGTTCGGAACATGGCGAATTTCTGATACTTGGATCGCGAATTTGCTGCTTGTGGACGCGCACACGGGCGTTCAGTTTGTTGGTTTGTCCGATATAGTTTTCATTACAGGTAGGGCAGGTCATACAATATATTACATTTTCGGATTTGCATGTCATGTTAGAATTTGGTGTTATTTTTTTGCCGCATTTAAGAATATTTTCCCTGCCTTCCTCTAGATGATTACATGTACCGCAACGTGAATCACCACATTTTTGCACGGATTTGGAATTTTCCGTAGTAAATCGGACACGCGTTAGAATTCTCTTCAGATTAGGAGCCTGTCTTCTGCTGCTTTTTATTTGAGATTCTTTTATCAGGTTTTTGAGATTTTGGGATTGTTCTAATATAGGAAAAAGTCTTCTAGCTATTCCAAAAATATTGTGGTTCCGTGGGTTATGCGAAATTACAAAAGGAATATCGTTGTTTACATCGTTTTCTTCGTGTCAGGAGTTTCTTAAGATAGATATAGGTGTGTTCCGAGCTTTGGTAATTCCGTCATTAATGAGGTTTTCCGGATAATATTGTCGCCGAAGGTATGCTTTCAATTCCTCCAGTCTTTTTGACCGTAATGAAGTATCCGTAATTATTGTACATATTCGTCTAGCCATGTTGTATGGAATGTTACGTTTAGTATGGGAAGGGTGGCATGAATGGAAATCCAAATATCGATGTGAATCTGTTTCTTTGCAATAAAGATCCGTGATTATATTGGTATCATCCTTAATGATTCGGAGATCCAATAATGGTAGTTCATTATCACTCACATCTATAGTAAATTGAATTGATTGATGTAATTGATTGATTTCAGCACGGGATTTTTGTAAATCATCTGTAGTTTTATTCCAAAAAATGAAAATATCATCGAGGTATCTTTCCAATTATGTCGAATATATTGTGCAAAATTTGCATCAAACATCTCAGGAAGTTTATTCTGTAGTTTTTCTAGACTTGCCTAGATGGTCTAGCGGTCTAGCGCGCTGGTTACATGCTGCTAGGAGATTTGGTTCCACAGGTCGTGAGTTCAACCCCGGGTAGGGGCGGAAGTGGGTATCCATATAAAGTGAAATTTTCTGTGCTTTATATTAATTATTTCTTCACTTAGGGCAGTTATGTTCATTTAAGAGTTCATTGCTATTTCTGTGCTTTATATATATATATATATATGCTGCATTAGTTGTATTTTAAACTTCTTTCATCTTGCTCCCAAGACTGTTCAGTTAATATGTAAAGTAAGCTTTGTTTTTCAGTGTAAAAAGGGTCGATCTGCCTATAGGCGATATCTTTGCACTTTTGTGATTATTACTAGTATTTTTTTTAGTTCTAAAATTTATAATATCACCTGATATTCACGCGATAATAACATTTGCCTTGATGAAAATGTATCGAAGCCTACTAGATATCCATTTGAACGTCAATTTGTTCTCGAATATATCTCATTGAATATTACGCATGCAAAACACTACTTTATGTCTGTATGAGACGCCTTAATTCAATTGAAGTAAATTATTTACGGCGTGGCTTTCTGAAGATGTCAATATAACATCCATTATTCTAGAATTTACCATACTTGTTTGTCAAGTACCGGGAACAGTCAGGAATCAATGCTCACTTGAACATTGTTGATCAGACTGACAATGATAGTTACTTTAGTGATGTCTGTGTGAAATATTCTCACATGAACTCCATCATATTTTAAAGTTTTTCATATCATTATCACGTTTGAATGTAAATGTTAATACCTTACCATTAAAACCCTAAGTAACAAAACAGCGTGTCCATCAAGAACACATCGCTACAGACACTGACCACACCACACATTCATATTCTATTTCTTTGTATTAATTATGTCTCCGAACACAAAGTGTCGGAGACATATTGTTTTTGCTCCGTTTCTTCTTCTTCTCATTATTATTAGGGTCTTCCGAGCTTCCTTCGGAAGACCCTTCTGTTATTCTACTGTTTCTTATTATTATTATGTCTCCGAACACAAAGTGTCGGAGACATATTGTTTTTGCTCCGTTTCTTCTTCTTATTATTTTCTTCTTCTTATTCTTATTATTCCTCTTCTTTAGTGAGAAATTTGTCCGACCGATTTTGTGAAAGTGCTTCGACAGATCCACTTCAAACTTTGTGATCTGATAGGGGGTCACTAGGTGGGGTGCATTCAACTTTTCAAAATGGCCGCCGTTTCAAAATGGCGGCCAAAAAACGACAAAAACTCAAGGTTGTCGGATTTCAACCAAATTCTATTTCTAGGGTAATTTGGTGACCCCTAGTCCATTTCCACCATCAAAAATTTTTTTTGAGCCGCCATTTTCAAAATGGCCGCCATATACCGAAATATTTCAAAGTGTTAAAATCTCTACAACATTTGGGTTCTGGGGTAAATGGAGGGTCCACAATTCATTTCTAGCATTAATATTTCCTTCCAATCAATTTTCAAATGTTTCAAAATGGCCGCCATTGAAGAAAATGGCGGCCAAAAATCAAGTCCGTTGGATTTCAACCAAATTCAGTTTTTAGGGTTTTTTGAGAATCCTGAGTGCATATCTGGCATCAAAAAGCATTTCTGACATGGAGAGGTGTTCGGAGACATTTGTGTTGGCATCCCAACACAGTTATAGCTCGTAATTTAATTTTTTCCTCGCTTTTTTTTTGTACAGGCGATTTCTCGGAAACCTTTTATCTGATTATTATGAAATTTTTAGTGTAGATACATTGCATTAAGACCTAAAAACGGTTTTTTCAAATTTTTGATATGTACCTCCGTTTACGAGTAATTGCCCTTCAATTGAATTTCGGGGGGGGTCTTTTGTCCAGCAGAAATCTCAGGAACTACAAATGATATCAGCAAGAAAATTGGAGAAAATGTAGGTAAGGTATTGTAGTTGTGCAGGAAGTTAAAATTATTGGCTAAACTTTTTAACTTCTTAAGCTATGTAATGGCAAATTTTGAGAATTTTTTCCCCATAGAATTTTGTTGCTTTTTGTGTAATATCTTTTAAGCTGGTATTAATTTGGTAAGACATATAGAACAAAAGTTGTGTGTAATTACAAGAGTTTTCGAATGAAATCAAGAAAAAGGGGCTGGCCCCTATATTTAGGGGTCAGCAGCTCATAAACGTGTTTTTTAATACTTAAAAATGTTGACATATATTGAAAAAGTTTGAATGAAATAATCTTTAGGATATCAAATCTTGTCATTTGGTATGATAAGAAACAAGCTTTGTGCTATATTTATTTCTATTTCATAAAAGAAATGTGTGAGAATCGTACAGGAACAAGTTGTCTGTACAAGCCCGCCAAGCTGTTTCAGGCCTCATGCTTGTGTAGTGCTTAGATAGTTGATTTAGATACATTGTTTTGGTTCGACTTCTCTTTTCTAATTTATTTAAATAATTAACAAAATGCAATGTTTTTACACGATGAACTGTTAAACATCATGTACACTCTAAAAATGGTGTTTAGATCCTAAACACAAAGTTAAACACATTTCTTGTGTACAGTTTTGAACGCGTTCTAAATCTAAACATGTTTAACACTTTCTGTGTTTAGGTTTTAAACATGTTTAACACTTCTTACGTTTAGGTTTTGAACATGTTCAACCCAATGTGTTTAGGTTTTGAACATGTTTAAATCTCTTTGTGTTTAGGTTTGGAGCACGTCTAACTAATTGTGTTTAGGTTTTGAACATGTTTAATTCTTTTTATGTTTAGGTGTAGAACATGTTTAACCCTTATTATGTTTAGGTTTTGAACATGTTTACCCTTATTGTGTTTAGGTTTTGAACATGTTTAATTCTTTTTATGTTTAGGTTTTGAACATGTTTAGTTCTCCTTGTATTTAGGTTTTGACTTTGTCTCAATTATAAAATGATTTGCTAGCCTTCTATTTAAAACTCAATCCACAGCATTAAAGAGTCTTAAATAGTAGCTTTCTCTTCTATTATAGGAGAATAACATTGCAAAATCTAGCAAGAATATCCCTTGCATTACAAACTGTGTCTATGGGATCCATGATGTTTCAAATCGAACAATGCGGGTAAAGTGATTTCCTACACACAAAGAACACCGGAAAACACTTATAAACAGATATATTCACAAATACACAGAACAACTTACAAGGGGTTAACAAATACAATAACTACACTGCTGCACTTTCTAAAACACGTCCGATTGCCTAGAGTTCGCGGGTAAGAGAGAGAGAAAATCACGTGCAGGCTCAGAGGACTCCGAGCCCGACCAGAAATACTAAAAATCCACCCCCCCAAAATCACTACACGGGTTTGGGCGGTTCTTCTCAAATTACATTGCAAGTCTATTTCTATATTCTAATTGCCGAAACAACACGGTTGACATTTCCGCGATACATGTTAAAGACAAAACCATTAAAAATCACTTATGCACATATAAAAAGTAAACTATACATGGTTAAATATCATCCGGCAAGTACAACTTCAACAATTTTTTTGTCTTTGATATGCTAGTTTTCGCATAACAGGCACTGTCACATGTTGAATTAAAAAAAAAGGGGGGGGGGCATCAATTGCAACTGATGTTCTCTTTCACAAGATTTAAATGAATTTTGTTCCAATGCAAAGTAAGAGTGATGCATTGGTTTAAATTAACACTAAAGGCACGTCTAATACCAGAGACAATGAATTACACTATTTTTTAAAATTAAATATGTATGTGTCCAGACCTGTTCAAGTTGAAATGGAATTCCAGATCAAAATTTTCTGGATACTCCTAAACTCTGCTCATTTCCAACAGGAAAGGGTTGAAGCCCATAGACGGCTCTTCTAATGGTTCCATCAATTTTGGATATCGACCTCGACAGTGTATACTTGCAATACGGCGTATGATGTACACTATGGTCACTATCGGGACCTGGTACACTATAGCAGTTTGAAGTATGGCAATTCTGACATGCAATTTTTTCTGCAATTCGAATTTCATTTACAGAAGACAGGAATATTCTACATGAAGACTGTAAAACTAATGTCAACAATGTTACTAAGCTTATCATGTTCAAAACCTAAACGCATAGACGTTTAGGATTGTGTTTAGACGTTTAGGAATGTGTTTAGCAAGTGTTTAGCATGTTATTTTGTGTTTAGATACTGTATTTTTGCATAGCTAAACATGTTCTCTGTCTGAACATGTTTAGGGTAGAACATGTTTATTACACTTCACGTTTAGGATATAAGCACAATCCTAAACACGTTTAGACCTAAACACGTTTAAAAAGTGTTCCAAACCTAAACATTGTTTTTAGAGTGTATGTATGTATGTTATCAGTGCAGAGCAAGTCTTTACGGGGCCTCCTGGATGTAAACCTTTACGAGAGGCATTGTGAGAAGGCCAGAGAATGGCGAAATCAAATTGTGATGTGTACATTTTATCACTGTATGTAGACATGTATATTCATTGTACAGCTACGAGCACATGGACTGCCCTCGATTACGCACTTGGAGCATTAGTCAATACTAACGAAGGATATATTGTTGTCTGAATCGTTTACCATGTTTCGACTACGAGAAAATTCTGACGGTCATATTTGCAATGGATTGATAAACACATAAAGATACAGTGCAGATATATTTATAAACTGTCCCCAGTGATATTGTAACTAGTAAGGAAAAGTTAATGGTGACACTTTAATGTATGATGGAATTGGACGTTGCTAAAAAGGTTAGAACATTTTACTTATCTAAAATCCACACAGACAGATAGGGTGGTATTAAAATGTCAGTATTTTCCTTTCTAATGACATTCTCAAATTCCCCATGATTTAGCTTTTACATTATAAATACTTGTAATTTTACTATTTTTTAAAAAGTTTGTTTTTAGTGGGAGAGGTGTATTTGTTTGTTAAAATTCCCTCGTGAAATTTTCATTCATGGACTCCACCAATGCTATTAGGAGAGTGCAAATTTAGATTTACTCTGCTGTCCTAGGTTCACTGAAAGGGGAGATCTTTTTTGCGTGACATGAGACCTTGTTTATATGCTCGGTCTTCATTCACTCAATGACAAAATTCATTCCCATTATAAGGAGTAGTCCGAAATATCTGACGTTTTCCAGGCTTTTTCCCGATTTTGATATTTAATGTGCAATTTATTTGAATAATTAACAAAATGCAATGTTTTTACACGATGAAATGTTAAACATCATGTATGTATGTATGTTATCTCGGACTATGTAAGGAGTCCCTTATTTCATGACTCTTGAAAGATACTGTCTAACCACTTTACCACTTTTGAATGAAGATAAATAATTTGTTACAAATCCTTATTAGTCTTTTGTCTGTCATTCTTTAAACAAAATATGCAAAAGTTCAACAATACACAGGCTAGAATACTATAAATATTGTTTATGTTGAATGGTTACAAAGTCGCTTTGTCCCAAAACGGAAATGCCCCATGCACAAACTTTCCAAAAAAATGTTCAGGGGCAACCAAGTTCATGTAGTATTGGCCCCTCCCCCCCAATTTTATTCATAAGTGCCCATAATACATATTCTGTTACTAAGAATCTGTGATACATCTGACTCTAACCCCGCACATGTCACAATATAAAAGCAGGGGTTAGAGTTAGAGGTATGTTGGATTAGAGCACCCCAAAACTTAAACAAGCATATTCTGGAATGAATACATGAGTTGCAAACATTTGTTTACAAAATTATATCATATGGATAAATATGTTTGTCAAGAGAAATTTTGTTAACCTTGGTATAGTGTTGAGTCATAAAGTTTAATGTTTAAAAAAAGGTGACCATAATTACCCCCCCCCCCCCAAAAAAAAGTTTTCTAAGCCATTATTACCTTTCTCAAATGTCATAAATGTTGAAATATTTTATCTTTAATGATTTATAAGCTAGCCTCTAGAGTTAAATTATTCTCTCAGTTATAAATGCACACTTCATGCTGCCAAAGTTTGCAATTAATATACACTTAAAGGTCTTACGCAAGGAAATAGCCAATCAAAATGATTTAGTCAATTGTAGTTCTATATGTAATGGTTTGGGCCGTGGATATCGGCCTGGGTAGCTCAGTCAGTAGAGCACCTGACTAGTGATGCAGGGGTCCCGGGTTGGATTCCCGGTCCTGCCATACATTTTCTCATTTCCTGTTACAGATTTGGTGCCATTGACCACCCCTGGACTTGGAGGTGAAAGTCCTCCCAGGGGCAAATAAGAACTTGGGTTGCGTCTTTGAGGGCGAAGACAATTTAAGGAGGGAGGAATGTAATGGTTCTGGCCGTGGATATCGGCCTGGGTAGCTCAGTCGGTAGAGCACCTGGCTAGTGATGCAGGGGTCCCGGGTTTGATTCCCGGTCCAGCCATACATTTTCTCCTTTCCTGTTACATATATATATAGAGACAATTTCTTTTCCTTTTTTTCTTTTTTGGCATCTTATTTTAGGCCTACAGTATTAATTTTGGGCTCATTTACTAGGAATATTATAACTTTATTGGAATTGTCCCACTGAATTAAAGGGAACTCTTTTTTCAGGTGCGCATGATGCAACTTCCTGGATGGTGTGTAGTCTGTTTGTCAACATGTGAAACCCACGTGTATTTTGAGGTAGGTGTGTTTACTGTCAATTTTCTCTCGTAAATGCCGCATCTGATCTCAAATTTTTGCCCAAGAATTAATCTTTATTTTCTCTTTCATTAATTATCTGATGACAGTCTATTTAATTAATTAATTTAATTAAAGCTATATAGTAACATATAGTGAAATTATTTCCTTGTGTGAGACCTTAAGAGTAACAGGTAACGTTCATTTTGACTGCAATTTTTTCTGATTTCAGGAGTAGCCTCCCCTGCTAAAGATCAATAATGGTGAATAAACAATGCAGGATGCTGTCATGTCATCAACAGAGAGTTTTGACACCCGTATACCCGTATTTCTACCAATCACCTCTGTAACCTTTGTTGTGTTCATCAGACAGGTAAGAAATACATGATAATTATTTTAAATAACTTTATTAAAATGAATAATAAAAGATAGAACAAATTTACTTGTACAAACTTCCTCGTATAAGAAAATGTCACATTTTACAATACGATTATACATCATTTATACATATCCTCATAAACGCAGTTGAATAGAAACAGTGCATGATAAAACATAACATTTATTACATGCAACACAATTTACAGAATATGTATTAAATACAAATTTCATACATTTAAATTACATACACAAATGATACACAACATCAATGCCCCCGCCCTTTTTTTTTCACACTTACAACTTCCTTTTTAATGTTGGATCTGTTAGTGATTTACTGTAAGTGTCTTTTGATTTTTTATCTTAGAGCTGATATCTCTTAAATCTGTAGTATTTTCGTTGATATTTATATTTTAAAAGTTTTTGTTTCATTTTAAAGTAATTTCCCTATTTTGTTGTTGTTTTAGATGATGAACCACTCTACTTCCTTTTACAACAGGTGCCCCTACAGATTCACAAAGTTCTAATGTTGATTTTCCATGACCCCCATTCAGTGAGTGCACAACTTTATGTATTCTACTTTCAAAATTTCTACTACTTGTAATACATTTTGGATTTGATTTTTAATATGCCCTAATCACAGATTCAGATTTTTGTGTAGAAGTATGATATTTAATTTTATCAAGATTATTTGGTCCTAAAGTCAAATTTATACAGTCTTTTAACAAACATTTGTCTTCTTCTGTCATGTTTAATTCAAAGTCACTAGGCAACACTGAAGATTTTCACTTCTT
This sequence comes from Ostrea edulis, assembly GCF_947568905.1. Taxonomy (NCBI): domain Eukaryota; kingdom Metazoa; phylum Mollusca; class Bivalvia; order Ostreida; family Ostreidae; genus Ostrea; species Ostrea edulis. The sequence continues at coordinate 84,533,986 of NC_079166.1, read as the reverse complement.
GCTTTTCAGTCAGCGACAGGAAAAGGAATGAAGTTGACAGGATTTCCCGCACTGTCCTTGGTAGCAGCTTATGATAGAACGGACAGCAGTAGACATAGCCCGCTTCATCAAAGGTAAGTCTCCGGAGTAGTGTTTGTAGCAATTCTCGTAATCTGTCCTACTTCGAAGCTTCAGATCTAAGGCAAATCTCTGCATGTATTCTTTTATGGCTTTGGATCTTCCGGGAAACATGTGACTGCTGAACAGCGCCTTAGCTGTCTGTTTTCTTTGAGAGTCAAAGAAATGACGCAATTCTTTAAGGTTTTCGATGACATGTTCTTGTTTTTCAGATGCCCCGGAAGCAGCGGCACTATCCCCATCACTGGTATAATGGGAAATGTCTAGTGGACGGTCATCACCCTGCCTGCCTTATTTTCTTCATGCTGGTTTTATTCACATCTGTGATAATTTTTCCCACTTTGTTGCAGGTCTGCTGCATGTTGGTAGCTGATGCTGGTTCAATATTTGCGCCAAGAAGCATACCACGCATACCCTCTGTAGTAAGGCTGGTACCCATGTGACCGACAGCCATAGCCACATTTAGCTGTGCAGCTCTGCGTCCCCTTCTGGATCTCCCCACTTCTTCATACAGCTTTTCACGGCTACTTGTATACTGGCACTTCTTACATCGGATGGAAAGGATCCATGCCAGGCCTCGTTTTTCCTCCCCATGCTGGTTCCAGTCCAGTGAACCATTACAGTCTGGAAACTTCTGTGAGTGTTCTTTAAATGCATTATTCCACAATTTAGCAGTCTTCTCTTGGTGAAGTACTTTGTATGGTTTTGAGTTTGGGTCATCTGACACAGCGTCCATGTTGGAGTCTACAGGCTGGACTTCACTAGGTTCGGGTCGCAAAATCTTCATTTCACTGCTTCGGCTCTCAGCATCGGTAACTGCAAACATTCCATTCTGCTGTGGCCATACAACATCCTGATACTCTTCTTTACTTAGCCTTCTTATGGGTACTAGAGATTGGACTGGGCTGGTGGTCCCTGTACTATGCTGGCCCTTGTTGTGAGGAATACTTCCTTTTTTGAATTGATGTTGATGCAACCACTTTGGTCCCTTCTTTGGCATGATTATTATTTAACTGTACACATACAGACCTTTTCTAAGAATATGCTATTGTGTTGTGGTGTGCATGTTTATGTATTGTAAATTTTTATCTTGTTTATTTATTTTAGAGCTGCCTGGTCTTCTAAGAGAAACTCCATTCTTTGATGACTGATGGAAAAGCCTCATCACTCCCTACTGCTAAAGAACCACTTATCTTAATCACCAGCCATTTATCAGTGATCACTGTTATCAAAGCTCCATGGTACGTCATTGAAGTCTTTCTTGGCACCATTTTTTCCAGTCCCTGACTTTGTTTAGAACTAAGATTTACAATTTTTTGCTAATTGCTTCCTTATAAATCAGTAAACTTCCTGTTTCTTAGTTAATTAGGGCTTGTTAACGTAGTTCCACACTCCTGTGACGTCATAAGATTTTGCAAAGTCAATAATTTAATGACTGGAACATAAATTTTGTTGGAGTCTTTTTCAATAGTTATTGTAAAAAAATTGTTAGCCATAAAATATTTAAAAAGTCTTAGTTATATTTGAATAGTCAATTATGTGTTTCAAAATATTGAATCCATGGACAATAACTCTGTTTTCATTAAATTATTTATTAAGTCCATTATGCAATAGATTTCCTATATTTTTCACAAACATATTACCAAGGTGATAAGGAATTATCATCTGTGTCTTTTCATGAAAGTACATAAAATTTTAATCCATGAGTGGTTTTGAATAGCTCAGTTGTATGGTGCCAGACTTAGGTTTTTATGGGGGTATACATACTCTGGAAGCTATAGATTTGAAATTATTAAGGAAAGGTATGGATTCCCCCCCATAAATAACTACAACAGATGTACATCTACTAATATAAACAGAAAAAATGATATGTAAACCATGCTATAAGGAAATTCTGTCTATATTTGTTTGTTTTTTAACATTTTGGAGAATAAGGTTAATTCAATAATTTTGCACTTATTATACTAAAACTTGATGAACATATTGAAAATGACATGTGTTTTAGTCATTGACATGT